>NC_143399.1:111283825-111436140 GCF_052110815.1 Crocodylus siamensis
CATAAGGGGTCATTAATTTCACAGAAAACTTCATAGTTTGGAAGTGGAAGAGGGGATATGTGATGGAGCAGCATCAGTGCTCTGTCACTATAAGGGCTGGAGCAGCCAGCCACCAGGTGTCTGATGAGGGCAGCCATTTTGGAGAGCTCTGGCAGAGCAGAGCAGTCTGTGTGGAGGGCCAAAGGAGGAAACATTGGGCTGAGCTGCTCCTGGCACATCTCCGAGGTAAGGGTGAGGCTATGGGGAAGGAGGACGCCTCACTGGTCCTGGATATGACCTGAAACTGTAATTTGATGGGACAGGGAGGCCTGGTGGTCCTGGCTGTGGTAGGGCAAGGCCACATAAATGCCAGGTTCAGGGACTATCCCAGTGTAAGGCGGGTCAGGTCACCTAAACCTCTACCCCAACCTTCAGGTGGGCTTTGGAGGCAGTCCAGGGCCAGGCATGCGAAGTAGCTCCACCTGACCACTGTGGAGTGGTAGACCATGGAGGCAGGCCAGGTACAACAGCAGAGTGCTACCTGAGCCTGCAGAGGTGTTTTACCTTGAGCCCTGAGTGAGAGGACAGAGTGGTGGGCCAGGCATGGCAAGCAGAGTGCCACCTGAGCCTATGGGTCTGGTCAACCCTGAGCCCAACCGGTAGGGCAGAGTAGCGTGGCCTTGAGAGGGGGTGGAGTAGTTTGGCCCAGAGTTTGGGGCAGTGGCAAGAGGCAGTTGACTTGCGGGGCACAGTTGTGAGGCCCCAGAAATGAGGAGGCAGTTAAGCAGCCTGAGAAAGAGAGCAGAGTGTTGTGGGGGTGCAGTTGTGAGCCCCTGGGGAGAAGAGGGAGTTGAAAACATCTGCCAGGATGCCAGGATCTCGGGCTCTGGTGGGGAGTGAGTCCCATGTGAGATTCTGGAGCTTGAGTCCCAGAGCTGCCTAGCTGGAGGAAACATTTGCAAGGCATGGGACACATGTAGGGCTAAGTTGGAGCATGTACATCAGTCCCTTGACATTAGGGCAGATTGAAGGGCAGCCTCCTACCTATTCACATCAAAACAATAGGACATCAAGGTGTGGCAGCAGAAAGAGGCGGACGGTTGGCCCAAGGACAAAGGAGTGGGCTGGTTTCCTGACCAGGCCATGAGTAAGCTCCTTTTGTTACAGGATAAGAGGTTTTTTACAGGTTGCTTAAAAAAGATGAAGCACAATCTCACAGCATTTACTCCCATGAGAAGTAACACAAATACAGCAGGGTTTGGCCATGTTTTTTGTCAATGCGTGCAACCTTGATTTGTAAAATATTGGCATGCTGGGTGTAGACAGCAGGGGAACCATGAGGGGCCTGATCCCTGTTGTGGCAGTGCATCCCTGGCCCCTTCCCTGCTGTCCACTCCAAAGCACACATGCTATATACTCTGGCATGTGTGTTGGGGTTGCCTACCCCTGCATTAAAGAAACGGGGCTCTTTTCCTGGGTCCCCTATTCCAACTTTGCAACACAGTTGTAATAGAAAAGAAAATGGATGGAAAACCAAAATCAATTTAAAACTTTATCTCCAATAACAAATTTTCTTGGTAAAAACAAACAATATATCTTTCAGAAAAAGTGCTCTCAATTTTACACTCTGCCAATTCTGGGAAGTAAAGGTATCCTCCTACCCTATTGGGTAGAAGATAAGACCATGCACAGTGTAAATATGATTTACTGAGTGTTTTGACTGTTTCTCATTCTCTCTCAGAAGATTCTAAAGCCACAGGAGTTCAACCTGTTGTATATATCTTCTGCCATGATCAGGTCTTAGTCAACAGTTGTCTCATGACTTCTAATTAGAGTAAACCTAAACATAGCCCCATTCCTGAGCAACACTATTGTTTGTTTGGTTTTTTTTTGGAGGGGGGGATGATTTTTTTTACCCCTTCTCAGTTAAAGGCTGATTAGCAGAAGCTGAATGCATAACCATGAATGCTCAGCACTTTTTCCCAGCAGCATTTTCCTCAGGCTTTTAATGGCGATTCAGCCTTTGAGAAATGTGTATATTTACTTATCCCTCCTTGCTTTCTGCCTCAGTGATGTCATTTTATGTTACCTAAGCTTCCAGTTCTATTGAATACTGTTATTACCATGCATATGGTGTAGGTCAACAGTGTTTGTAATGTTTACTTTTTAGTGTTATGCACAAGACTTAATTGTTCAGATTCTTTCAATAGGCTTTCTAAATAGAGGCTCATATTAATCTAACAACTTCAGAAAAAATGCTATCTGGAGGTGAAAAAACAACAATAACAGAACACCAAACAAAAGTTAAAGAAAAGTTGAGGTTCACATAGTTATAATGCACTAACAAATTGTAAATAATTTAATCTTGTTTTACGTAGGAGAAGAGGAAACAGTATCTGCCATTTTATTTTGCATGTGGTTTATGTAGAGCATGTGCTTGAACAGCTAATTGTCAAATGTATATGCTTTCCATCATGAAGCATACAAGAGGGCCTGACTTCTACAAACCTTTATTCAATGCGTACCTATGCAGCATTGTTTGTCTCACTCTTAAACGAGAAAAGTTCATGCAGTCAAATATGGAGCATATATTTTAATGGGAAACTTAATGAAAGTTGTTATTGTTGAGCTTTTATAAAAACGGGTGGGTATGAGAAAAATTTGGATTTCCTGTCTGTGAGACCCTCCAAAAATAAGATCTCTCAATTTCCTATTGGCATTGTACTTACTAGAGGCTACATTTAAGGAGGACCTGCTTCTCAGGTAAACATTTTAAAGCATATTGCAGCCTCACCTCTTGTGGGGTGAAAACTCAGTGTAAAGAGTTATCTTCAATCCCCTCTTATGACATATTCTCTTTCACTACATTAGGTTTAATTACCGCAGCAACTTTCCCTAACATGGAAATAAGGGAGTTGGGCAATGTCCATAGCATGTAGCCAATAGGAACATGAAAAAATAAAGACCAGTGATAAGGGGTTGAGGTGGGGGGAAGATATGTATATTAAGGAAAGGTGGTAGAATTATCTCGGAGAGATTAAAAGCATCATAACCCATGTTTAAATGCACTGTCAGCATGGGTATAACAGGATGCAATGGCCCACTGTTTTGAAAATTCAAACTACAGTTTGAAGACTGAAAATCTTTTTTTTATTTTAGAACTTAAAAGGTACCAAAAAAACTTA
Organism: Crocodylus siamensis; assembly: GCF_052110815.1. Taxonomy (NCBI): domain Eukaryota; kingdom Metazoa; phylum Chordata; order Crocodylia; family Crocodylidae; genus Crocodylus; species Crocodylus siamensis. The sequence goes on from NC_143399.1 coordinate 111,286,990, forward strand.
TGCAGCAGGTAATAATACTACACTATACTTTCTTGATTATACAAATTGTGCATCTCCTGTATTTGGCTTATTTGCCTTAGAATTCTTACTTTTCTAATGAATAAAGAACCAGTCTGGAGAATTGCTGCCAGCATGCTTTGGTATTATTTTGGCAAAAACAAGTGTCATTTTGAATACAAAACCTAATAGACAGTAGAGTTTTCAGCAAACATATCCATGGAAAGGACACAAATGGTTACGCTGTCACTATGACCCCCTGTACACATTACTTGTACCATGCAATTAACTGGTTAATTGTGCAATTAATTTAGACTGGCCATAAGTGCAAAGTTCCTATCATGCTATAAAAAGGTTTATCCAGCTACAAAGTTAGATCTGGAAGATGTCCAATAACTTTATAGTTGGTTGCTATCAAACTTTATTTGTACATGTAGCAGGGTCTCCCTCTGTGGCTGGGAGCCCCATCAGCTCAGCTGCAGGGGTGCAGCCTGTTTAGTCAGGGTTGGGAGTCCCAACCTGAGGATCCCATATGCCTGCAAGATGCTATGGGACTCGCAGCTGCAGGAGCTTGCTACTTGCTAGTGTAAGGAGAACTCAGGATGGTGATCCTGGGCTCCCCCTGTAGCAGTGATGAATCAGTTGTGCCTCTTGCCATTGCAACATGCAAATGGCATCTGAAGCTGGATCCCACAATCACACCTCCTGCCATTCACATGTCGCATGGCAAGAGGCACAATTGTGTGGATCATGCATCAGATCCTGTCATACCTTTCCCTGAATGCCTAGAGAGGACCTATATATCAGCTTGGAAGTCCACTGGAGGGCAGTAAAGTGTAGGTTAGCTACCCATGACATCTTCAGAGGGGGACTACAAGTGTGAATGTTCTCAAGAAGAGCAAGATAAACAAAGTCAGAAGGGCTGTGAAATTGTGCTAAACTTGGCTGTACATTACTGCCTCCAGATTGCAGTTTTTTCTGCAGGTAATATTTCAAATTAAATGGTGATGACTATGCCATCTGGAAATTATTTTATAGCTTCAGAGAGCTGAGAGGAGAGAGAGAGAACAATAAATAAAATGGCAATGCATTTCAGAAATACTTGTAGATTTAAAATGAGTAATTCCTGATTGCTGCAGGGAAATCCAGATAACATGAGTTTTTTCAGGGTGTATTGAAGTTTTTAAAACTACTGTAATAGCCGGAAAGCAGTATGCGCACAGAAATAGATTTCAGAATAATTGTTTTCATGATGTAGTCTCTGTTTCTTGTTGAGTTCAAACTTACATTGGAATGAAAAGCTTGGATAGGATATCACCAAGATTTCCAATTTTTATCCATACACAGTACACAGTTACAAGTACTTTTAAGCATTTTAATAAAATTTCTTTAAAATATTTAATAAAGTAATTCTTGTCCATAAAAGAACTCTAAAACTTAAAAATCTGGACATAAACTGTAGTCACGTTCCTCAAGATTTCAAGAATTTATCCTTATGGTATGTCAAAATACATTTTCTGTACTATAAAATATTATTTAAGCATGGCACAACTTTAAAAAAAACAGTATCATACATCATTCTGAAATTGCAGAACATGTTTAAAGTGTGGTGCTTATGCATTTGTAGACTATGTTAGTAACCAATTAGCCACCCTACTGCTTTAAAAAATGTACCATATTTTATATTGCAGTAAGTAAGTCTTTTGAATAAGGAAATTCAGATATACCAGCTCCAAGTAATTAAACAATTCATAATTTTATATGCACCTATGCAAATTAAAAGGGGGAAAAGTTATTGAAAACTTCGTTAAGAGACGTAGCTTTTCATGCACCACTGAAAAAAACCTGTTAGGGTTTTTTTAAGAAACACATAACAGAAGCATTTTGTGATGTCCCACACTATTAATGTGTAAGGATGAGATTCACTAAGGCCTGTATAAAGCAAGATTCGTAAGACACAACAGTTATCTACAAGACAGGACTAATAACGACAAAGGAAAAGAAAGGCTTCCCAGATCACCTATATGTCAGAATCAGAAAATAAAAAGGAACTGGGGCATTGGAAGTTAATGTTCTTGGACCCAGATCCACAAAAAGTGTTTAAGTACATAAAATGGGACCTAGGCACTTTAATTCTACATAGATCTAGACGTAGGGTCTTCTCTTCCACAAGATGTCTTTGGCAGTTCTAGGTACATACAAGCATTTGCTACAAATATACTAAACGCAGCCTGAATTAGATGGATATACCTTACAGAATTTTTCCAATTAGATTAATTTGAATGGAAAGAAGAATCACTGATGCACCATTTGAGACCAAACAAATAAAAATCAGATGCTAAGTATGAACCTGCAAATGTTGAATAGCTCAGAATTACAGGGTGCCTCTATATGTGCAATCAGTGAAGTACTCTAGAAGCTGTACTTTACAGATGTTCTTTCACCTTGCCAGGTAGGGTGTTAAACAGAAGCAGGCAAGAACAGTGCTCTGTGTGATTGATTTTATTTTTTCCATAGTAAAAACACTAGACTAGAAAAATTATGCAATTCATAGATTAATAGATTTTAGGTTCAGAAGAGACCTATTAGATCGTTGAGTCTGACCCCCTGCCCTGGGCAGGAAAGAGTGCTGGGGTCAGATGACCCCAGTCAGGTGTTTATCCAATCTCCTCTTAAATACTTCCAAGGACAGCACCACCTCCCTTGGAAACGTATTTCATATGTTGGCAATCCTCACTGTAACATTTTTTTTTTCCTGGTGTCCAGTCTAATTTTGCTCCCCTTCAGTTTGTGGCATTTGCTTCTAGTTACCCCAGTGGGCACCATGGTAAACATCATATGCCCTATTTCCTGCTGCCCCCCTCTATGTGCTTGTAAGCAACCACAAGATCACCTCTCATCCTTTTCTTATGGAGGCCAAAGAGATTCAGGTCCCTCAATTGGTCCTCATAGGGTTTTTCTTGTAGTCCTTTTACCGGACAGGTGGCCTTCCTCTGAACACTTTCCAGGTTATCTACATCCCTCTTGAAGTGTGGAGTGCAAAACTGGATGCAGTATTCCAGCTGCGGCCTGACCAGTGCTGCATAGAGGGGAAATATCACCTCCTTAGACCTGTTTGTGATGCATCTACTTAGGCAAAAATGAGTGAGGTTAGCTTTACTTTATTGCTTCATCACATCTCATGTTCATTTTGAAGTTGACTACAACTCCAAGATCCCCCTCCACAGTTGTGCTACTTATTATGGTACCTCCCAGGCTGTAGGCGTGTTGATGATTCTTCCTCCCTAGGTGCAACACATGGCACTTACTTTTGTTATATTGCATTCTATTCTGTTCTGCCCACTTCCCCAGGCTATCCAAATCTGCCTGAATTTGCTCCCTGCCATCTAGCTTGTTTACTACACCCCATAGTTTGTTGTCTGCAAACTTGGACAAAGTGCTTTCCTCTCCCTCGTCCAAGTCACTAGTGAAGATATGGAACAGTACCGATCCCAGGACAGAGCCTTGAGGGACTCCATTGCCCACATTTCTACAGGTAGAAACTGACCCATCCACTACCACTCTCTGGGTGTGACCCATGAGACAATTTTCCACACACCGGACTGTGTAATAATCTACATTGCAACTACTTAGTTTATTTATAAGAATTGGGTGCGACACTGTGTCAAAGGCCTTTTTAAAATCTAAGCAACTGAAATCTACTTCTATTCCTTCATCCAGGCATTTTGAGACCCGGTCATGAAAGAAACCAGGTTAGTCAGGCTGCCAGGATCTGCCTGCTATGAACCCACACTGGTTGCCACTTAGTATTACTTTATCCGCTGGTCCCCTGCAAATGAGATGCTTGACAATTTTGTCAAACGTTTTGCCAAGAATAGACATAAGGCTAACTGGCTTACTGGTTACCTGGCCCCTCCCTCCTCTTCTCCTTGAAAGTAGGGACCACAGGCGGCCTCAGGACAGGTCCCGGAGGACTGGAAAAAGCCAACGTGTTCAAAGTCATGCCAGTGGTTCCGCTATGACTCCAGCTAAGTCCCTGAGTACCCTAGGGTGAAGATCATCAGGGCCTGTTGACCTAAATATATCCAAGGCTCTCCAAGTACCCCTTTACTATGTCGGCACTAACAGTTGGTGGGTTGGTACCTAAAGTCCCACTGGGGTGCGTGCTTGTATCCATGTCCAGGAACACAGATGCAAAGAAATCATTTAGAAACTCCACTTTGGCCATCCTATCTGTTAACAGTTGCTCTAGTTCATGTTGAAGGGGCCCTTTGTTGCCCTTCAATTTCTTTTTGCTTCCTATGTATTTAAAGAATGACTTTTTGTTATCTTTAACTTTTGCTGCCAGCCTAAGCTCCATTTCCACTTTGGCTGTCCTCACTGCTTCCCTGTAAGCTTGAGCCAGACAGTTATACTCCTCCTTTGTCACTGCCCCCTGCTTCCACAGCCTGTAGACCTCTCTCTTTCCCTCCAGGCACTCCTGGATTTCCCTGCTCAGTTAAGGAAACCTTAGTAAAATTGACCCTGCCAACTACCTCAGAATCTCTCAGAATGGTTTCTTCTGTTATTCAGTGACTGTGTAGTACACACACACTGGCACAGCTTCAGCAGGGTGGATAGAAACTATTCACACCAAGCCTTGCTATTGAGTGCTTATGGCGTTTTCCTAAAAGGTGAAAGATGTTGGTCACATCTCCCTTAGGCCAATGAGAGTACTATAACCATTTATTGGATGAGAACTCTCACCATTCTAGTTCACCTCCTTTTCACTTAATACACTTATATTTCATAGTTGATTCATCCATATCATTCATCTTTACTAACAGTTCAAGTGTGCGCTTCTTGTCATAGCCATTTATCATACTACTGAGGGTTTCCAGACCTTTGAAGTGACTTTGGAAATAACATTGATTGAGGAAGAAAGTTCCCTTCTGTAGGTTCTTGTGCTGAGTTGTAATCATTTTATGATGATTTTCATTATGATATTATAGTCTAGAACATTAAACATTTCCTTCTCTACTCGGTATCATTATAGGTAGATTAATTTAAAATAACCCCACGTCTCAAAAGAGAAAATAATTAGAGTATCATATCTCTGTTAGTGGCTGGTGTTTTAGATCATATAAATATCTAGCTCATGAGTTGTTGAAGTTTGACAGTTCTACTTGAGGCTCCCATAATGCTTGGAACACATTTCTTTTTTTAGCTTGGTTGAGGCAAAACATTTTGCCCTCAAAGTAGAGAAGAGAGTACAAGGCCAAGGAGCCAAATTCCAGCCTGTGGCCTACTCTTCCTTGTGGTAAGACCATGTACTTCTGTGGAATGGATCTGTGGCTCAAGGATTGTACTCTTAGGGCACGTATATGTATGGTCTGGGATGGGGCATGGGAGGGGAGGTATTTTAATTAGAGTGGCTCTCAGGAGCCACCCTAATTCAAATGCCCTCAGTGTCTCCACGTATTCAGCATCTCGTGTTTCAAAATGGCAGTGGAGGTGCTTAACTAAAGCACTAACTCAAATGAGCTTTAGTTAAAGCACCCCCACTGCCATTTTGGGACATGGGGACACTGAATCCGTAAGATGCTGTCACATACTGGAGCATTCTAATTAGAATACTCCAGACTTGATTAATCAAGTCTGCTCTCACTCATTCTAATCAGAATGCATTGAAGCACATGTAAAACTGCCCATAAGTCATGTTGTGAGGGAGTGGCGGCTAGGGGCGGCCATGAGCTCCCTAGCGCCGCCTACCGTCACCTTAGGGTGACGTAGCACCCTCAGAATCTCGCCCGCCACGACTTTGATGGTTATATATATATATTATGTGGAGGCTGCCAGTTTCCCTAGTGGACGGTATGGTGTTCCTGTCCCTATTCCAGACGGGGTATCTATGTGCATCCTGCCTTAAGGGCTATGCGTGCCTCCAAGCCTCCCCCTCAGCACGCCCCAAGCCTCACAGCTGTTCTGGGGGACGCTTGCGCGGTCCCTCACCCCTCAGGTGCCCTTGTTCTCTCTCTCTCGGGCCCCGGGGCTCCTCGCCCACCTGGCGCCTCCTGGGGTCGGGCCCCAATCTCCAGCCCGTTCCCCGCGCCCTGGGCCTGTCACACTGGCGCCCAGCTACTTGCTGGCACCTCCTGGGTCGGCTTGCCAGCGCCGCTCCCTACCGGCGCCCTCTGGGCCGGGTCCTAGCCAGCGCCTGGCTAATCGCCGGCTCTGCCTTAAGTCTGGAGCGCTCTCGCCGCCCTAGCCTCGGCGCCCTTGGGCCGGCACGCTCTCGCCGCCCTATCCTCGGCGCCCTTGGGCCGGCACGCTCCCTCTGCCCGGATCTCGGCTCTATCACCGCCCTAGCCTCGGCGCCTTTGGGCCGGCACTATCGCCGCCCTAGCCGGAGCTCTATCGCCGTCTTAGTCTCGGCGCCCTCGGGCCGGCTCACTCTCGCCGCCCTAGTCTCGGCGCTCTTGGGTGGCTAGCTAGGCTGCTCTCACCGCCCTAGCCTTAGCGCTATCGCCGCCCTAGTCTCGGCGCCCTTGGGCCAGCGCTATCGCCGCCCTAGTCTCGGCGCCCTTGGGCCAGCGCTATCGCCGCCCTAGTCTCGGCGCCCTTGGGCCAGCGCTATCGCCGCCCTAGTCTCGGCGCCCTTGGGCCAGCGCTATCGCCGCCCTAGTCTCGGCGCCCTGGGGTGGCTAGCTAGGCCTGGCTATTCGGCCCCTCTCTGGGGCCTCGCCCCTCAGGGGCCTCTACCGCGCTCCCTGCGCTTCGCCCCTTTTGGCTTCACCACTCTGGGGCCGACACGCCACGCACCCCGAGCCCTGTCTCTGCCCCGCTCGGGGCCTTGCCCTCTCTAGGGCTGACTCCGCGCCTCTTGCGCCCTGTCCCTGCCCCGCTCTGGGGCTAAACACCGCCCTTATGGGCCGGGGTGTGTAACCCCGCACACCGCGCCTCCCTGGCGCAATAGGGTGCCCTGCGGCACTGACACTCGTGCCCCTGGCACTGTGCCCCTACTGGGCACTGGGAACCCCCAAGCTGTGGGGGAGCTCCCGTGAGGCCTCCTCGCTCCCCTACAGCCTCACCCGGTCCTCCGGTATAAACTGCAACATAACCTCAAGCCATCTGGCTACAACATAAACAGAGGCTCCACACGCCTAACAATACCTCCAAGCCCCGCCAGGGCTCTCAATCCTACCTTCCGTCAGGGCGGTCTTGTTCCCTGCATCATTGCAGCCGGTTAGTGTGGTAAAGCAGCAACCACTAACGCAGGCCACTCAGCTCAGCCGCAGAGCTCCTGCTCCTGCTCCTGCGGCAGCCAGAAGGGAACTGTGAGGCAGGCTCCGGCCTAAGCTGGTTATAAAGGCCAGGCCCTGCCCTCTTCCGGCCATGTGACCACCTGGTTGTCCTGGCAACCAGGCACCTGAGCTGCCTGGGTGATTGACAGCTCTGCCAATCACCCTCACAATCACGGGGCACCTCTGTGACTCCGTGACACATGTCAAGACCCATCAATAAGCTGTGGGGGGGATCATCTTCAGATCAAGTGACTACCACTGATAACAATTTTATTTCAACTCTTTGGTCATGTTGCTGTCTTTATTGGTCCTTGGATGAATGTTAAATTCCTTTTCCATAGAATTGTACATATTTATTTTCTAGTGCCAGCAGCATTCTTAAAACATTTATAGAGGAATATGAATGTTGTGATGTAGCTCATCAAGTCAGAAGATGTTAGAACCAAAGTTAGGTTAGCAATTCAAGACTATAAATCCAAAATGAATTCCAGCCCATTAGGGGCACAGACTTGTATTGAATGGTGTTGGAACTGAATTCATCTTCAGTTCTTGAGGAAGTGGTGGAGAATAACCTTAGTTTCTGTACAATGTAAAGTAGGGTACTCCCTCTCCAATATCAGAGGGCTGCATACAGACATTAGATAGAAAAGTAGTCTGAAAGTTGCATTGTACAGCCATTCTGTCACCTTCCCAGGGTGAAGAGTGTTAGAGAAGAGGTGGTAACGAACAGTGCTCCCTGATCTTGAGTCCTTGCCTTGTACTGCTCTCTGCCTGCTTCCCCTTGTCTGTCCACCCCATCCCTCTTCCCCACTCATCTGAGTGGCTGGGGCAGCAATTGAAAAGTCAATGTATCTGGGAGCCCAGCTTGGAGAAACCCCCATATGTCTGACTCCCAGGCCATACAGCTTCCCCTAGCTGCCCAGCTGACCCTGAGCAGGAGCCTTGCTGTATTGGCAAAATGTCCCCACCTTACCATGCATTGGAACTCCATCTTGAGAAACAGGCAAGGAGCAGCTAGGAGCTATTCTTCTCCTCCCTGTCTATGGGATGGGGTTAACAGCTACTCCCCATGCCTTCTCCAGACCAGTGACCCTGGTATCAGATAGGCATGAGAGCCTTTTCTCTGACTCCAATACTCCTGATTCCCAATAGGACTTAAGCCAGGAGAAAGTATGCAGACATTGTCTCCTTGTAGAAACTCTCCCAAGAGTGACTTAACCCTTGTCAACACATTTGTTATCTCCTAGAGTCATCATTTTTGCTCTGGGATAAAATGCTTGAAGGTCTGTACACTTTAGGTTTCTATCAAGAAAACAGTGATTCTCCTGGTAGGCACTGAACACCTGTAGATGGCCTTAACTGTTGATATTTTACTGTTACTTATTATTATTTGAGGAAATTAGCAGTGATGTATACACAGTACATTAGTAACTTAAGTAAGTATCCAAGGTTTCAATTTACTTATCCGAGGGAGAAGTGTATCCCCATATAAGATCTTTCCCTCTCCTATTTACTTACTGCTTTACATTTAACATGTTGAGGAAACCAATGTTAAGTTGAATTAACAAGTGTGTAATTCAATGTGTGCTTATCATCCTTAACTCACCCCACTGTGATTTATGGGTTTCAGGGTCTTGTCCTCTGAATAATTTTTTATAGCATGTATGCTTCAATACCTCTGCTCTACTGAGAATTAAAGTAGTAGACAGCAACATCAAGACAGAGTGCTAAAGAAAGCCTTTTACCAGTACTTGCAGCTGTAACCACTAATGATATTGGTTTCCCTTCCTCCTCTCTGTTCAGAAAGGTTTCTTAGTTCTATTGGGATGTGGTCAATGACAAAAGATCAAGACAGACATGAGAAAATTTGGAAAAACAAAATCTAATTTTGCCTTACCCATATGATGTCATCCTTTTGGATACAGTTGGTAGGGCAACACTTAAAGGGTCTCTATAATATTTATGAAGGTATTTAGGTATTTACTGCTGCCTGAGACTCTTTATCTACAGATTCTCATCTTGGATATTGCATCAAGGACTCATGGATTTTATTGCTCAGGTTTAATTGCTGATAATGAAGTTAGTGTGAACATACAGAAAGAGGAAGAGAATTTCCCTCTTTTAGGGAAACAGCAAACTTCACAAATTCATGAGCTCTCTCTGAGCTCTCAAGACCAGACACAAACCAGTCATTCTCAAACAAAAACCTGTCTGTTCTAAACTAGATCCTTGATAAATCTCCACCACATATTTTGACTCTGAAGTAGCTGATGTTCTTAATTTATAAATAGCCATTTTTTCTTAAAATCTTTTTCTTTTACTTGTGGAGAGTCATGGCTTTAAATTCACTGGCTAGCTCATTAATCCATCATGAAGATAGACCAAATTTTGTTCATCAAAACTTTTTCAAAAATGAAAATTAAAAAATACTGACATGTTTCAAAAACTATTTTTAGTTTTGCTAAACTGCTAAGGATTGTTGGGGATAAAAAGGAACAAAAATCAAAATAAACCTTTTGCTTTTTTTGGTTAGAAGCAGCTTTTTGTTGGAAATTATATTCAGCTATATTTAAAATATTCTTTGTTTTGAGCTTAGTGGAATATTTTGTTTGAGTCTTTATAATTTTTGATCTGCTACAAGTTTTAAAAATGTTCATTTTGGATCCTGGCAAATCTTTTTTATAAAAAAATAATCTTCTTTCTCCACTGAGAATATTTTCAAGTATACAGAGTATCCAACAGATTCCAGTGTCTCTCCAAATTTTGGGCTGGTCTGTTTAGGCTTTTGAATGTTTTATTGATGGTTTGGGTTTGTTTCTGAATAGTTCTGTGACCTGCTTGTTTTTATAGCCTCTTTCTTCCAGTTCTGTCCCTGTTGTTACTTGATGTAGAAGCCCTGTTGGTGTGATTGGCTTGAACTTGATTATTCATGATGGCATTACCCTACTCAGTTCAACACAATCACTCAGTAGAAGAAAAGGATCTACTATTAGTAGACACAGCCAAACACGTTGGATTGTTTATCAGTAAGGAAAGGCAAAACATGGTTGCTTACGTCACAAAAGGAAATATTTGTGTAGGTGGGAAGATATTAGTCATTTTGACAACCTAGTTTCTGAGATCTGCAAAAAGAACAACAGTGTATTAAGCATCAAGAATGGATATCCAAAGCAGCAAACAACATTCATAAATTTGAAATTTTAAAAAGCAAAATAATCATAGCTGAAATACAAATCACTGGGCATGTCTACATGTGATCCTATGTCACTGTAGCAATAAACTATGGTGATGTAGTGTCAGCAGGCACAAACCATGACCCCTCAGCTACGTTGCCACAGTAATGTGCTTCCTCATTATAGTGATGAAGCGGCTAAAAATAACCATGCGCCACCAGTGCAGTATAGGCTGTTACTGCGCCATCATTTAGTACTTCCCAAAGGAAATACTAAATGACAGTGCAGTAATAACAGCACCACAGGTACATGTGTAGATACACCCACTAATGAAAAAATACAACCCTGTGCTGCACCACCTAAGGGGAAAAATATTTTTAGTTTTGGATGTATGAGATTTGGTTACCCTGATTGTTATCTTATCTCGCATACTAACAACTATTGCTAGTAGTTACAAAATTATTCAGGTCTTTTAAATATTCATCCCACACGCCTACAGTAGGACAGCTATTCTCAAGATAAAAATATGCTATATGTGTACACTTTTCCCACCTTTTAATTTCTGAGGGTTATCTTGTAATTTTGTTGTAGGGCCTGGTCAAAGGACCATCAGACCTGAGTTTGCTAAAACTTTAAAATTTTACGTAAATCAGTGAAGTCTTTTTTAACTCTCCTATGTTCTCTAGAGCTTTTGATTTGATGATTCCTTAAGACTAGATGCAGACATTTAAAAGGCCCCAGGTAGAATTGATCTAAGTTATGTGGTTTTATGTAAGCAGTATAGTTTAAATCAGTTGCAAACAGAACACACATTCATCCTTTGGTGGGTGGGCAAATCTTAGATCGGGTTCCACCATTTTAAAATCAGTCTATGTGTACCAAACTTCCGTTCTGTTACAGGTATAGACCGGTTTCCGATCACTTATACCAGTAAAAGTGTAATGTCTGTATCTGGTCTAAGTGAGCACTCTAGGTAAATAATTACCTTTTTTAGGGGCATTTTCTCTAGTCAAAGCTTTCCACTATCTTTTTATGCTAAGTGTGTAAGTTGTAACATCATACCTCTTGAAAAGACCTCATGAAATATTTGTCTAAAGATGTTAAATAGTAGTTAGTGTAGAACAGTTTATTGAACTGACTTATCCCCCTCTTGTCTGATGCTAACTGTGTTGGGCATATGATCACTGCTGCTTTTTTAATGTCGACTGAAATAAAAGGCATTCAATATTTTGTCCTTCCTGGCATCTTCTATTGCTTAGTTTTCACTTCTGATTTAATAGTGGACTGTCTTTTGCTGTTATCTTTTCTTACTACCAATTGATTTATAAAATCATAAAATGTATCCTTAACTATTGATTAGCCCAGAGAGAGACTGACTGCATAAGGAAGCTATCTGGGCAATCCCCTATAATACGAGACCTATATTTGAGTTCCACATCCCAGGGGAATTGCTCTTCCACATCCTCTTCCTCATCCCAGAGGAATTGCTGACAAACTACTCACTAAACAGGAGCCTCCTCTGTTCTTTTTTTAATCTGAAATTTTATGTTAGACCTGTGAAACATTTTTCAGTGGAAGATATTGTTTGTTTGTTTTCTCGAAGCCCAACCCTTTCCCATAGAAAGATTCTCTCGACAAATGACACTTTTTTATCTAAAGAATTTTCATAGAGAGCTCTGATTTGCAAATCATTACAGGGAAGACAATTTTACATTGTAACAAAGCCATATAGTCAGTCACTCCTTGTTCTCTCAGTTTTGGCTGTGAAAGAGTTTTGAGCAAAAATTGTATCATTTTTCTTCAGATTTGCGGTTATTCCCGGATGTGCTTATTGTTGTGTTGACTTATGGAAAAATAATAAAATATCCATATGGTTTCATTCAAATGCGGTTGAAATTGGCTTTGTTTGCAGTTTAAACTCACTTTAAATACTGTTTTCATTAAGAACATCTGCAAATTAAAAAGAATATTGATTCAGTTTTATTTCATCAAAACTAAATGCATTTATCCTAATAGTATGTATAGTCTCTGTATTTGAACCATAGTTTCCTGTTTTTGTTTGTTTGAAGCAATAATAACTTATGGGCAGATGAAAATTTACAAGGCATATTAACAGTCATTCTAGAAATTACTACAAACAGAATCCAATAGTTACTGACAAATCTTTGATTCCTAGTCAGGTTGAATGGCCATAGTAATAGTAGTAAACAGTCCATAAGATGTCATCCATTTGTATTGTTCAACTGACACTTAATAGAGGCAATACTGCCACTGCTGGACCAAACCACATGCATTAAGAAAGGAGGAGGAAGTGTTTTGTGGGTTAGAGCTGAAATATGAAAATTGATTATTTTTATACAAATTCCCTTTTAGTTAAGACATTTGGAGTATTTCTTGGCCAGATCCTTGGCTAATGAAGCTTGTAAAATGAAGTAGTCCATTGAAATTGTTAGCTTGAGGATCAAGGCTTTAGCATTTTTAAACAGCATTATTGGGGGACCATTTGCTTACATTGTGATCATGGGTGTAGACAGAAGTGAAACTCCCAGTTCTAACTCAGAAATAGGGGTTGTGAAATGGGCACTATTCAATTCAGATTTGGCCTGATTCGGGGGACAGTGATTTGTTTCACTGATTCAGATCACTGTACCAATTTAGATTTGGCTGAATCTGAAGATTCGATTCGGGGTCAGAAAATAAGTGATTTGGCCATAGACACAGCTTTATATGTTTTCCTATGTACCTCGTGGTACCAGGTGTGCCTTGTGAATGCTGAGATGGTGGAGTGGATGGAGCATCCCACAGGAGTGCGGAGGGGTCCCCCCTGTGCTCAGCAGTGAACTTCCTGCATCCCTCCTGGCTAAGTGATTGGCTGTGAGGGGACTCTGGGTTCCCTCCCAGACCCAGGAGGCACCAGTTACTGAGTTGGGGGGTAGGTGGGGTCCCCCACATGCTCCACAACAGACCTGGAAGTGAACCAGAAGTACTTCTGGTCCACTTATGGGTCTGCTGCCAAGCACGTGGGGAAGTCCCCTGTGCTCCCATGGGATGCTCCATCCGCCCCACCATCTCAGCATTCGCAGGCTGTGCCCAGCGTCTCAAGGTATGTAGAAAAAACATATAAAGTGTCTGAATCTTCAAATCTCTCCAAATTGATTCAGGGGCTTCCGATTCAATTCGGAGAGATTAGTGGGTCTTCTGATTTGATTTGGATTAGGATATTCAGCTGCCAAATCGGGTTGAATCTCCTCTGAATCAAATTAGCAACTGAAGCTTCACACATCCCTACTTAGAATGATTTTTGCAAAGTTTTCTGAGTTAGATTACCCCAAACAAAACACAAGTTCAGTGATGGTTCCAGGGGAGAGAGGGATATAGCTGTGGCTGGCAGCTTTCAGCCAGGTTCCCATAGCAACAGCCAGGGCTCTCTGCCAGTGCTTGCCATTTTCAGAATGGCAGGGGGGAAAAGGCAGTGGAGGGAGCTTGTTCTTGGGGCTCCCCAGCTGGTGCTAAAGGGTGGGGTAGGTGAATAAGACCCACTGCAATACACCCATTCCACCCCCCAGGGGGGCTGAAAACCCCCCAGACTGAATGCCCTCTGCTGTCTTTTCCTTCTTTACATTCTGAAAACAGTGACAGGCTGGAAGCTCTGCAGACACAAGTTACCAAAGATGCTACATTTTGTAATCTCTTTATCTGTTACCTCATGCAATCAGTCATTTTTTAAGTTGTTTGCCGCCATGCACTTCTGTTTGCTCACAGATATAAACTGCTTCCTGTGGCCAGATCAGGAGAAAATTGTCATTTCTGCCTGCAGCCCATGTGGTACAGCCTATGCTTTTGTCTCAGTTCTCAAAATCAGTTAAATACTCATGTTTTGGTGTGAGACATTTCGGCTGAAGAGGACCAAGTATTTCTTTTCTGGTTACTGTAATGTTGTAATTAAAATTATTCAGAGTTTTACCTAAGATACATATCTAGATTTGGCCCAGTTTAAGCAACAAAATATTTTTTTGAACAAAGCATTACTAGGGTACTGCTCCAGCCCTGTAAAATCATATAGAAGTTGAACAGTTTGAGGCTTCAGAAAAATTATGTGAATAGAGCTCAGCAGACACATTTCAGTGGAAGCATATACCACCACCATACATAGCTCTCTCAAAATCAAAATTTGTTCACAAAATTGTTTCAACTTTTCATTTGAAAAGAAGCTGGAAAAATGTTCTGACAACATTTAAATGCTGTATTTTGTTTTGCATAATGTATTATGTACAACGCAAGTCAAAGTCTAAACAAACATTTTAATTTTATAGGAATGAAATCCACAAAAGCCATAGTGAGACAAGTGAAACTGGAAAATGTGAAATTTAGGGGCATTTTTACATATGTTTCTGGCACACTGCTGGGAGCTTTAATTAGTAAGTCGTTCCAATTAAAAACATCACGCGTTGCCATGCATTCCCACACTGAAAAATATGATAGTGGGGGAACTAAAGCTTATCAGAAATGTTTTATTTCAAAGTGCACCACCGCCCTTTTGTCAGCATGAAGATGCGTAGTGACACATGAAGCGCGAGGTTGCTGGGGTGTATTGATTTGTGCACTCCAGAAGACTTGATTAATCCAGTCTGTTCTGATGCGCTGGATTCCCAGTGCATCAGGGCAGGCTCCCTGCACGTGTATAGGAGCCCTAAGTCTGTGTCTGAATCTTGCATCATGTTTTTAGGCATGATGGTGTTTACACTGTTCATACATTTCTCCTTCCTGTTACTTGAAATAAACGATGATTTGTTGATTCAGTAATATTGTTCTTTTCATCTTTCATTGTAGCAAGATTTATCGTATGTGAAAGATATTCAAAATATACTTTGCTCGATATATTTTGCTTATTGAAGAGGACTATACACCTACCTGTGATATTTGAATTTAATCTGTATCTAGTTTAATCTGGTATCTCAGGTTCTTAACATGGGCTCTCTTTTTTTTTCTATGATTTTTTTATGTTGCTCATGCTCCTCACTTGTGCTTGAGTTATGTTTTCTATGCCTCTTTTCTGGATATCTTTTAAGGCTAGGACTACAATTCTAATTTTTGGAGATGGTATGTTTCTGACAAGAATTACTACTGATAAGAAACCAATTATTATGCCTAGATCCACAGAAAACTATTTTCTTCTCTACCGCCCAACAGTAATGCATGAATAATGCAGACCTACAACAGAATGTATATTCCGGTGTTTATCTTGTGGCTTTACTGCGATTATAACATATACATATGAAATATACTAATTTAGAAAATCAGATTCCCCGTCCGCTTGTTCTAGCAGCAAAATGCCTGTATTGATTTGTTTTGTCCCTCTCTAGCATAACTAACCAAATTCAGCAATGGCTGAGGTAGTTGCTTTGCCTTCTGAGTTAAGAATTCTGTTATTGGCATCTGAGTTCCAAGTGCACAAATAAATTTTGCCCTTATTTTTCTAAATAAGGTTGAACCTCTTCATGAGGTTCATGAAAGACAACAGGTTTTCATGTTTGTATATAAAAGTAAAATTAACTTCCAGAATCTATATTACTGATGATATGTGATGAGGAAGGAACACAGCTTGACTTTCAAATTGGAAGGGGAGTTTATTATTGAGTAGTTACTTGTGTAGGGGGGCGGGGGCATTCTTTCTTGTACACTGAGACAATTTGAAAAATTGGATACTCCAACTCTAATTTTGGTTTCACTTCTTAGAGCAGGATTATGCCTTAATCTATACCCATATCTGATACACACATCTGTATCTACCAATTAAAAAAAAAAAAAAAAGTTGCTTAATGCTATGATTTATTTGACCGTCTGTGGATTTTATATCAGCTATATTTTCAATTTAAGTAGCTATATTTTGTAGGGAAGGTATACAGATGTAGGTTTTAGGAGAATTTGCAGTTATATCATAGAATCCTAGAAAATTAGGTTTGGAAGGGGGACCTCAGGAGGTCATCTAGTCCAACCCCTTGCTCAAAGCAAGACCATCCGTACCTAGATTAATCCAGCCAGACCTTTGTCAGGCCAGGCCTTAAAAAACCTCCTAGGATGGAGATTTCACCACCACACTAGGTAATCTGCTTCAGTGCTTTACCACCCTTCCAGTGGGAGCATTTTCTAATATCCAACCTAAACCTGACTTGGCATAACTCGAAACCATTGCCCCTTAAAATAATTCATTACTAATTTAGACAATAAATATGCTTAGGTTAGTCCTCTTCTCAACTTTACATATTTCTAGTTTTAATGTTCCTTTTGTAATTAGATTTCCTGCTTCTCTTTAACATTTAATTGAACAATAATGATTGATTTAAAGATATTATGTGATTCTAAGGATAAAATGTAAAAATCACTGGAGATTGATGAAAATTTTCCCATTGACTGCAGTAGGTCCAAAACTTCAAGCACTGTATTTTGATATTAACCTTTCAAAGGCCACAGTATGTCATCAGGGTAATTATATATAGGGCTTAGTCTGTCTGTCTGTGTGTCTCTGTCCATAACACTTTTGGGCCAGTGTGCATGCGCCACCAAGACGGCAGCCAGCAATTGGCTGTGTGGGTCCAATTTTGAGCCACTGCTGGGGAAACTTGTGGTAGTAAACATGCCCTAGCCACCCAAGCAGCAGGGTTCCCGTATGCCTCCCTGCCAGAGGGATCACAGTGTTGGCGCCCACTGCCGCTCATCCCTGACATCCCCCAGAACAGCTGGCAGGAAGGGAGAGGAGCAGCGAGTGGAGGAGAGGCAGGCAGTTGTGGGCCAGGTGTATGTGGAGCAGGTTTGGATGTGGAGTGGTGGGGGCAGGAGGTGGACATGGAGTGATGTGAGGGGTGTTCAGGGTCGGACATGGAGTGGCTTGTGAGGGGGAGCAGGGTCAGATGCAGAACAGTGCGGGGGGGCAGGCCCAGATGTGGAGTGGCAAGGGGGGCACAGGGCCAGATGTGGAATGGTGGGGGAGGTGAGCGGGGCCAGATGCAGAGCAGTGTTGGGGGGTGAGTGGGGCCAGACGTGGAGTGGGGGGTGCAGGGATGGATGCAGTGCAATGGAGGGTCACAGGGCTGGACTCAAAGCTACAGAGGGCCATGGGGCCAGACATGAGGTGATGGGCACAGGGCCCAATGCAGAGCAATGGGGAGGGTGGAGTGGGGCCAGGCACAGAGCGAGGGGCAGAGCTGGGCCAGATGCAGAGCAGTGGCGGGGATACAGGAAGCGGTGGTGGCATGGGGTGGTGGGTTGCGCCACTCTGTCCCTGCCCACCTCCCCCATCATTCTTGCTAGTAATAAATATTTATCAGGGACAAAAATCACTTAATCTTCAGTGTCTGCCATCTGAAGAGAGGCAACAATCTTCCATGTTAAAGTATACGTTGAAGTGTATGTTGAATAGTATAAAGTGTATTTGCAAAGAACAACACTCCCATCAACCAATCAATCAATCAATCAATGTAATTTTATTTAGTTTAGTATATTCAGAAATTATATATTGCGTGTAGGACTTTCATAGTTTTTCATGTATTTAAAAATATCAGTTGTTTTCTATTGTTTTCATTATTTCATGCACAAATATAGGAGGTATCCATTTTTAGCAGTCTGTTGCAACTTAAGTAAAGTTTATCCCCATGGAGTTTTCTAGATAAGAAAACTATGAAGGTTGAAAAATCCTGCGTGCAAAAAAATGCATGGTTTACAAGAAGAAGATAAGAATGTAATAGGCTCTGTATATATGGTGCTTTCTCAGGTCTGTGCATATTTCTTTTCATACTGTATCTTAAATCTAAACCATAACATTCTTTTTACAGAATGTATTTGGTTTAGAAGGGTAATTATACTGCTAGAATACGAAGTTATCTAGTAACAGTGCATTATTTTACAGCTAATGGCAATGATATACCTTTGGCAGTTCTAAACAACCTTAACCAAATCAAAAACTTAGGGGAGAAAAAAATTTCTTGGAAGTAAATCTCCTTCCCATAGAAAGGTCCTTCACCATCTTACTTGTTATGGATATCCACTGTTTTATATATGTTTATATTGATTTTTACTGTTCTATATTACTGTTTTACTGATACTATATAATTTAGGCCTACATCTACATTAAACTAAGCCCGCTGGGGGATGGGGGGACTACTGCCCCTGCTGGCCCGCTGAACGGCCCTTGCAAAGCCAGCGGACCAAGGCACTTAAAGGGGCACTTAAGGGAGCCCACCCCTGCCCCAGCCCTGGCACAATCTGTGGGCAAGGCAAGAGCCCCCAAGGGCACACTTGCCTGCCTGTACACTAATGCCAGCAGCCTGGGCAACAAGCAGGAGGAGCTCGTCCTCCTGCTCAGTGCAGAGAAATATGATGTCATTGGGATAACGGAGACCTGGTGGGACTCCACCCATGACTGGACCACGGGTATAGAGGGCTATACCCTGTACAGGAGGGATCGTGTTAACAAAAGGGGCGGGGGTGTAGCTCTCTATGTGAAGGAAAGCTACATGTCCCTGCAAGCTGATGTTGGCAACCGGCATGGACAGCTAGAGACCCTCTGGGTAAAAATTCGTGGGGAATTCGGCACAGGGGACACAACGGTGGGAGTCTACTACAGACCTCCCACTCAAAGTCCCGAGCTTGACCAGGAGTTCGCCCGGGAACTGACTGAGGCCGCTTGCTCCAGGACCTTGGTTGTTATGGGTGACTTCAATTACCCGGACATCTCGTGGGAAGATCACTCAGCTAAATCTGAGCGGGCGCAAAGCTTTCTTTCGTGCGTGGATGACCTCTACCTGACTCAAGAAGTCTATGGGCCAATGAGAGGCAAAGCGCTGCTTGACCTGGTACTGGCTAGGGGGGACGACCTAATCGGTGACCTAGTGATTGATGGGAAGTTGGGTGACAGCGACCATGAGCTGATCACCTTCACCATCCGCCGTAAAGCTGGCAAGTCAGTCAGCAACACAGAAGTCCTTGACTTCAGAAAAGCTGACTTTGACAAGCTCAAGAGGCTAGTCAGTCAGGCCCTCAGGGACCATGACCCCAGGGAGTTGGGAGTTCAAGAAGAGTGGTTGCTTCTCAAGGAAGCGATCCTCAGTGCACAAGCTAAATCTATTCCAACACGGAGGAAAGGCAGCAAGAAGGCACAGCAGCCCCCCCTGGCTCTCCAGAGACCTAGCGGATCTACTGTGGCTAAAAAGGAAAGCCTACAAAGGATGGAGGACGGGATTCATCTCCAAGGAGGATTACTCCACGCTGGTCCGGTCCTGCAGGGAGCAAACCAGGAAAGCCAAGGCTGCAACTGAACTCCAACTAGCTTCAGGCATCAAGGACAACAAAAAGTCCTTTTTCAGATATGTGGGGAGCCGGAGGAAAAGCAAGGGCAATGTTCGACCCCTGCTAAACCAGATGGGGCAACTGACAACTGACGCCCAGGAAAAAGCCAACCTATTAAATAGGTACTTTGCGTCAGTCTTTCATCAGTCACACGGGATGCCCATGCCTGCTATGGGACAGGGAAATCTGGGTGAGGGAGATCCTCTACCCTCCATCAATGCTGACCTCATGAAGGAACACCTTAAGAAGCTGGATACCTTCAAGTCAGCCGGCCCTGACAGTCTGCACCCCAGGGTACTCAAGGAGCTGTTGAGCGTCATAGCCCAGCCCCTGGCACGGATCTTTGAAAACTCCTGGTGCTCTGGTGTAGTGCCCGAAGACTGGAAGAAGGCCAATGTGGTGCCGATCTTCAGGAAAGGGAGGAGAGTGGATCCGGCTAACTACAGGCCCATTAGCCTGACTTCTATCCTGGGGAAGATCTTAGAAAAGTTTATTAAGGAGGCTATCCTTGATGGACTGGCCCAGGCTAACATCCTAAGGGGTAGCCAGCATGGGTTTGTTGCGGGTGGGTCTTGTTTGACCAATCTCATTTCCTTCTATGACCAGGTGACCTATCACCTGGACAAGGGAGAAGAGATTGATGTCATATATCTTGACTTCAAAAAAGCTTTTGATCTGGTATCCCATGATCACCTCATGGCCAAACTGCCCAGTTGTGGCTTTGGCTCGACCACGATCCGCTGGCTGGGAAATTGGCTTCGTGGTCGGATCCAGAGGGTTGTGATTGATGGCAGTCACTCATCGTAGTGCCCTGTGACCAGTAGGGTCCCTCAAGGCTCTGTCCTGGGACCCATACTGTTCAACATCTTCATTAACGATGTGGACATTGAAGTCAGGAGTAGACTGGCCAAGTTCGCCGATGACACCAAACTTTGGGGCAAAGCATCCACGCCAGAAGATAGGCGGGTGATCCAGGCTGACCTGGACAAGCTCAGCAAATGGGCAGACGAGAACCTGATGGTGTTTAACACCCAAAAATGCAAGGTTCTCCACCTTGGGAGGAAAAACCTGCAGCACTCTTATAGGCTCGGCAGTGCTACATTGGATAGCACTACAGAAGAAAAAGACTTGGGGGTCATCATTGACCACAAGATGGACATGAGCCTCCAATGCGATGCTGCGGCTAGTAAAGCGACCAAAATGCTGGCGTGCATCCATAGATGCTTCTCAAGCAAATCCCGGGACGTCATTCTCCCCTCGTACTCGGCCTTGGTGAGGCCGCAGCTGGAGTACTGCGTCCAGTTTTGGGCTCCACAATTCAAAAAGGATGTGGAGAAGCTTGAGAGAGTCCAGAGGAGAGCCACGCGCATGATCAGAGGTCAGGAAAACAGATCTTACGATGATAGGCTGAGAGCCATAGGACTCTTTAGCCTGGAAAAGCGCAGGCTCAGGGGTGATCTGATGGCCACCTATAAGTTTATTGGGGTGACCACCAGGATCTGGGGGAACATCTGTTCACCAGAGCGCCCCAAGGGATGACGAGGTCGAACAGTCACAAACTCCTGCAAGACTGTTTCAGGCTGGACATAAGGAAGAATTTCTTTACTGTCCGAGCCCCCAAGGTCTGGAACAGTCTGCCAGCAGAGGTGGTTCAAGCACCTACATTGAACACCTTCAAGAGTAAATTGGATGCTTATCTTGCTGGGATCCTATGACCCCAGCTGACTTCCTGCCCTTTGGGCAGGGGGCTGGACTCGATGATCTCCCGAGGTCCCTTCCAGCCCTAATGTCTATGAAATCTATGAAAATGAAATCTGTAAGTTAGCATAAGTCACATCAAGTTTCCAGTTTATTTGTCAAGTCTCCATCTTGTCCCCATGCCTTGTTGTGTAAGTATGTTGTAACCTATGGCTCATACCTACACCCCCTATGTAACTTGGTTCCTGAATGAATGGGGATGAATCAGGGTGCTTGAGAGACAATGGCAGTAGGTCTAAAAATACCTCCCTCTGAATGACCAAACCATCAAAACCAATACCTGGACCAACGACCCAACCAGTGGAACCTCCCTCAGCATTCAAGAAACAAAAGATGAGGCAACTCACCATTGTATCAAGGCACATGCTCAGTATGAATATCTGGAACCCTCTGGAACAGGACTGATGTTGCCTGGCCATGGCCTCCCCAAAGGATATCATAGGTAGTCTGCCCCTGTAAAAAGGGGTACTGAAGACTGACTCCTTGGGGTGCTGTCTCCATCTGGACCAGCACCATGCCACACCACCTATCCACCCAGAGGCTTTGCTGGTGATCCCACTCTGGACAACGCCTGTTGGACAAAGACCCCTTTCCAGCCTGGATAGGTAGCTATCACCCCCACCTTCTCTTCAACCAAGGACTTGGACTCTGTTTCTCTTCCCCACCTGGACTCCAGCCCTTACACTGAGTCTTTCTCCTGCTGCCATTGTGAGTGTTTGTGTGTGTGTGTGTGTGTGTGTGTGCGGACTTGTATGGAGATTGGAATTAGCATGTACCCACAGAAATTGACCAGTTTCTCTCCTGAGAACTACTAATTGGGTGTTGTGTTGAGCCAAATATTAAATATTTGCGCCAAATATTAAATTGTGGCTGCTTCAATATAAAATTTAAGGAGGTTTCCTGGCAACACAACCTTTTCTAATTTTTGAAATTATTATTATTGTTTTATTAATATATTAGGTAAAGCACATATATTGGGCCTTTTAAGCTTAACCATGATCAAAATTTTACCTTTTCTTCAAGTGATTCTTTAATTTTGTGTGCACCATGAATTGCCATGCAATTTTTGGGTGCACAGCTTAAAACATACTAGGCCTCATTTTCAGGAAATCACAAGTATTTGCTTTCTGAAAATTTGGTCTGTTTAAGGTGACTAAAATAATCAGGCACTTTTAGAAACTCTATCTCTAAATCTTTACTAAGATACCTAAATTATTTATCTATATTTTAAAGTATTCTGAATACGCAGCCACTCCTATTAAAGCCAGTTTGAACTGTTGATCACTTTTTATTCGTGAAAATCCATGTCATTTATGTATCTGTGCTTATTTAAGATCCTCAACTTAACTGCTCTTTTTTTTTACATCCCAGAGATTTATTATAGGCAATCTTGTGCTCCAGTACAGCAGAATAATCTGCCTCATTTTAGTTATGTAATGAAACATGCAAGATAGTAATCTGTAAAGAAAAGTATGAAGTGACTGTCAATAATAACCGTCTTTTAGGCTGGATATTCTTGATAGAGGTAATTAGTCATGTTAGTTTTAAGTCAAGCAACAAACAAAGTAGATTTGCACCTGATAGACTAATTAAAGATTTAAATCTTTGATTTAGTTAGTTTGCAAAGTACAAATCTACCCTGCTTTGTTCCTGATGGATCATACCCATTTAATGACAGAAAAGAAGGCTCTCAGTTTGTATATTCTTAGTTGTTTATTTACTAGCAAAGTTACTGTAATCCAGTTGGATATTCAGTACTTGTTTTATTTAAAGTATGCATTGAGTGTGTAGTATGGAATATCAGTGAAATCTGAGTGGCAGCACCACCATTACCGACCATGTATGGATGTTCTCCTTTAAGATCAATAAACTTCAGTTAAAAATAAAATTGCTATGAAGAGAGTTGAGTGCTTTTAAGGGCCTTGTGAAAAAAAAGAAAAAAGTATAGGAATTTACCCCTAAATATAGAACAAAATTTTGGCTGAAAATGTTATGTGCCTAAATGGCAGTTACCCAGCTGCATAACAGCAGTTTTTAGCACTTTTTCTGATTCAACTTTAGCTGCGCAGTCTCAGTAAGACTGCACTCTGGCCAGGCAGATATGTGATGCCATATACTTGTTCAGAAACCTGCGGAAGGTGAGGTAAGTTCTAAAACTTGATTTGGCTTTTCTCTTCTTACTGGCCTATCTTTTGGCTGCCTGGGGACCAGTTTCAAGGGAAGAGGTAGAGAGGGGCCTGGATACTGCCTAAGTTGTGGTCTGGTCACTAAGAATTTTGTTAGGAAACAGAAGAAGCAGATTCAGACCCCTCTCTGCAAGGTGGGAGTCTAGGACTTAGGGCTTCTACTCTCCAGGCAAGTAGACTAATAGATTGGGAGGGCCCTTCCATTCTTCCCCATCTTCTAACACAACCCTGTGGGATGGATTTGGCTTACAAAGGTTCAATCCAGCAACGTGAATTCATAGCATGCAGCTGTGCCATGCCATATCTGCACTTACTTGACAGAAGAGGGATGGGAGATCAGTGCCAAAGCAAGCAGCTAGCAACTTGGGGATGGAATGTGTCGGTCTGCAGTAGGAGCTAGATCACAAAGCATGGCCCTAGCTGGCAAAAGTTTGATAACCCCTGCTCTAGAAAGTAGGTGAAAGGAATCCTAATTCTAAAAGAATGGAGTTTAAGCTATTTACACTGGTTCCATAAACCAGTATCTGAATTTCTGAAGGAATTCCAGGTGTCATCATGATAGGGGAGCACTATTCTCCTTGGCAAGGTCAAAGTTCTTATTTATCATGTAGCATGACATGCACACAGAGAAGGTTACTGGAAGAAGCCATAGGAATAGAGAATTCATTTTTTTTTAATAAATTCTCCAAAAGTACTTCATGCTCAACAACTGTAGCTATGTACCACTAGCTAGGTGCAAGAGCTGCAGACTAGGTTTCTCACTGTTGGTCACCGTCTCTCTAGGAAGTTCTTGTTTTCCATTGGGTATGAGAGGTTCATAAGAAAGCTAATTGCTTCCTATCCTAAACAGGAGTGTGATTTTTTTTTTAAATCACTGACATGGCACTTTGAATAACCAGCCACTTTTTGCCATCAGGATTATTTGTGGTTATAATTAATACAATGTAAGCATGTACTCTGAAAACTTGTCTTCTATCAATAGTCATCATACAGTGGTTCTTTATATATTATGGTTTTTTTCCCTATAGTGTAAGAAATTTGTGTTAATAAAGAATCAGCTAAAGAAGTGAGGAGAATGGTTTGTGAATAAAGGAGGACTTTTAGGCAAGAGAGAACTTTCTGGTGGAGTTCTAGATAAGTCTTGATTACAATCCTAATTAGCATTTCCATTAATTAACTTAGTACAAAACTTGAGTTTGCTAATGAAATTTCCTGATGACAGTTGAGAGGCACTGTCGATTATAGAGGGATCAAAATATACAGAAAGAACTGGGTGTCTTTGACACTAGAATATGAGAGATGGGATGAAACATAATATAACAATTTGTAAAGTCATGTATTTAGAAGCTAATTTAAAAAAGAAAGTGGGAGCTTGTCAGCTGAAAATGCCACACAAGGAACTACTCAGTTGGTGTAATAAAAGATATCACATCTACCCAAAGAACCTTGCCTACATAAGGAAAAAGACCTTTAGTATATTTTTCAACTAATATTATTTTAAGGTCCTGATATAACATAGCTGTGAAAAAAAGACAAAAGTTATCCTAGGATGTTTCAGGTAAGGTATTTCTATTAAGGGGAAGACTTCATTGGGAGTCCCGCAACTGTTCTTTTTACTCATATTCAAAACAGATTAATTCTAACTGCAAAGGTAAAGAGAAGGCTTGAAGATGATTAAGGGAGAGTGGAAAGAATTTAAAGGCTTGTTTAGCTTGGCAAAATGAAGGCAGAGAGGGGATATGACCACTCTGTAAAATACACCAGGGGAATTAAACACCAGGAAGGAAGAAGAGCTAGTCAAGCTTAAAGACAATGTTGGTACAAGAGCAAATGACTTTAAGTATGAATAAATTTAGCTTGGAAATTAGAAGTTTCTCACAATCAGAGTGGTGTGGTTCTGGAACAGGAGGAGGAGGAAGGAAAAATAACAATTTGATTTTAAAATGAAAATCTGTTAAATTAAGAACATAATTATATAATTTGGTTGTCTGAGACAGTATGAAACTCAGTGATCCAGATGATCCCTGTTCTGTGTTCCAATATGGTCTTTCAAATCACTTGGAAAGTAGGAACCTACACTGGGCGTATTTCATGTGTTTAATCATTAAATAATAAATAGTGGACACATCAGTGAAGATCTGATTGAAGTCATACTGAAAAACTCACAGCTTACAAACACAATTTTGAGAGGATGGTCTGTGTTTTAGGGCGTGAGTTTTCATGTACTCCAAACAGAACCGCAGTTGTCAACTTTCAGCAGCAAGTGTTCTGCAAACATTGGGATGAAACTAAATTAAAAGAATGTTTTCTTGTGGATGCTAGACAAGTTTGCCAATGTTGTTTTTATACACTCAGATTTGCAACAACATGTTGCACTTCATCTGTTTCATCCTCACATGTAACAACTTCACTTTCAATAATTTATGCTTCCTATGGACACAACTATAACCCCTCAATAGGCCAACTTTTCATAAGCCAGCTGAAACAACGTTCTAGAAAACTGCATTATTAAACCTGTATTATACCTGTATTACATAGATAGTATTTAGGTTAAATACGTTTACTGAACTTCTGTCCCAGATCCCCTCCAGATTCAAGTTAACTCACAAGTCCCCCAGCATCCTAGGATACTTTGCACCCCCCCACCCCCCCCCCGTGCAGGGTTGATGGGCTAGCCTTGGCCCAAGCTGTCGGCTCCAGTGGAGCAGGAAGGCATGCTTTGGCACACGCCCCCCCCCCCCCCCCCGGCTTCTGGCTTGAGCTACTTCAGGCATTTGGCTGTGTTTTCAGAATCAAAAGTGAATGTCTGTTCACTTGCTTGTTGGTTCAATCTGTGCAGCTTAGACTAACCTGCTGAGGTTGAATCAATTCAGCCTCAGACTTTTTGACTGTCTGCACTTAGCCCAAAAACCAAGGACTAAACACTGATACTAGTTTTATGGCACATTATAATTAACCTGACTCCTGAATTCTTTCCACACATAAAGAGTGAGAATGACTCTCTTCCCTCTAATAAGCCCAAACTCCCAATAATTGGCTGCTTTTCTTCTGCTAATGGTGTATCTACTAGTTCTGGAAATTTCTCTCACCCCCTCTCGCAGCTGTTCTCTTTTATGCTGTGCCTGGCTTGTTCCAGCCAGGTGTGATAAAGAATGGCTTGCATTTGTAAGTTTGCCTAACTACTATCCCAACTACACAGTGGGTCAAATAAAAGGCATCACCCTAAGAGACCCTTGGCTCTCCTAAAAAAATAATTCACATTCAGTCTGGGTAACAAAAATATACATTTCTTCATTTCCCTGCCACCTCCCCATGTTTCCTCTTGAGTGGAAAACTTACAAAGAGTGTTTGGTCTTCATATTCATTTAGTCTTTTTGTGACTGTCATTATGAAAAAAGATATTATATGTTTATTCAGATACCATGAACTAGGTTACCATTAGACTAAATTGAGGAAGACTTGAGAAGAACTATGAGAAGCTAATAATGTTTAGTCACTGTTGACCTAATTTGATTTGAATAGATGACCTAGAGGTGAAAGACTCCATACAAAATGACCAGTAATTTAACAATCCACTTCTCCAGTTTTCAAATATCAGAAATTTGGTGGCGCACTGTTTTTAGGATCAAACAACTTGAGTCTTTTTTGTGCAAAAATGCATGCTATTTTGCTGTCTTCTTCAGCTACTATATCTCTTGTCTTAGTTCTGTGCTTGTGATCATCATATCATTCCCCTTTCAAAAAAGTAAACACAATGGGATTTGCAAATAGTTTTTTCTTTTTTTTTTCTGTGGCCTTCCATGCTCTAATAAACACAGGCATTTTTCATGACATAATTGCCACAAGAATTCTTTTTACTTGGTGTCTGTGACAAAAATACAACTTCAAGTATTCCAGTGATCCTTTAACCCTAGTGATAACATGCCCGCCTATATTAACCAATTAGTCTGGGTTTGTGGTCATATATGTCATCGCTTAGAGGTCTGCAGTGGTTAGAGAATATGCCTGAAGTTTCAGGGGTTTAACAGAAGAAAGATTTGTTGGAGGGGAGAATGAATTAAAAGTATTCATAGAAATACCTCACTTTTGTACAAAAAGGTTTTCTACTGTATGTCTGTTCAAATTAAATAGAATGTTTGATTTTGTCCATATTGATACTCCATTTCTTAACTTTCTCTGACACCCAATATAAATAGCTTTTGACAATATTAAAATCTACTACTTGCTGTACTTCCAAAAATATGTCATACCCATAGTCTTCAGAAACACTAGTTGGGGTTGTTAATAAAATAGTTTGGTGTAACTCAAGGAAAATTAGTTTCTTGGAAGTAAGTACTAAGTGGGAACATTATGAAACTGTGCTGTTTCTCATAATTCATTTAATCTTTACCATCACCTTGAGAATTTTATCCTTCCTATGAAAAAATTTTGCAGCTCCTAACACCACCCCCCTCTTCCACCACCAAATTTCTGAAATTGGGGAACTCTGTGGGCTGGATGGGATGTGCTGGTGTGCAGGGTATCCTTGTGGTTGGATCTGATGTGCACAGTCAGTCCATGGCTAGAGACTGCAGGCAAGGTCGGGCCATAACCACAGACAGCAGGCAGGGCCCACCCAGCCAGTGCATCAGATCACACATGTGGACCAGTGCTGCCATCAGGACTCAACTTTTGTGTCTGCTCCATGCCATTCATCAGGGCCTGAAACTTGAGCACGCCTGGGTTATAGAATAGGGTACTTACCACCCTTACTAGTGAGGTTAAACTTTTAGGCAGGAAAGTATGCATGAATCATGAGGCAGAAAGTGAACAAAGAAAACAGAGCCTGCTTCTGTACCCAAGTAATTAGAGCACTGTTCTGGAAAGAGAGTCTGACATTCCAGTCTCTGGTAGTTGGGCTCATTTCTATATTTCTTTAACTAATGACTGTCTAATGTTAAATGTGTACACAGTGCTGGAAACAAAGTAAGTTACTGTAACTATAGTTCTCATTACCCCTGTAAAGATATAGTCACAAACTGCATGCAACATTTTTTGGAGCTTAAGAACACATAGGACCTGAGTAGTCCTCCTGGGCCACTGAATCCACTCCTGTGTTTACTCTAAATCTCATCTTCAAACCTTCTTACAAGGCACAAAACCAGAAGCACCAAGAACACCCCACAACATTTCATATGTAAAAACAAGAGACAGAAGGGCAATGTCAGTGCCCTACCATTGCAATGCAGAGTAGTAGTAGTAGCTGGACTTGGAGCTTTCAGTGTCCTTGGCAGTAAATTCAACAAATTAATTACTTGTACATTTTTCCTATTATTAGATCGGGAATTTTTCAGTTTAATTAAATGTACTCTTCACCTTGAAGATCATTAGTAGAGGTGGCTTCTCTACCACCACACTTCCCATTATTCTAGCTTTATCTGCTTACTCTGAAAATCTTTATGGTCTTCTTTCATCTTGAGTAAGCTAAGTAGTGTTGAATCATCTTCAGATTTTGTCATATCACTGTTAAGTTTACTATTCCACCTTGTTAGTAACTATTGGTCTGAAATGTTTATTTGTTCAAAGAGCAAGATGCTACTTTATGAAAATCTCATTGATTTAAAAAGATTGCTCAAAGAGAATGGTAGTGGCTTAGTTGTGCAGATGGCAAAATTTAGCTCATTTGCAAAAAATAGGTTCCATGGTCCCTTCAGCATGGTGGGAGTGGTAGACCAAAGAGGACTGATGTACCTGTGAATCCTTTTTCAGCCTTCCCATACTCTGTATTCTTTTAACCCATTTGTACTGCTCTTCTGGGAGCTTATTCAAGGATATAGGGGCTAGAATGATCTATGTATGCATTGTAATGATCCATGCAAGTACCCTTTATTTTATTTTCCTACTTCATGGTGTTTAAGGATTCAGACTTTCTGTCTTAAATTTTCCAGAGTAAGAGCTTTCTGTGTGTTGGGTTTTTTTCCCGCTTTTATTATCCGTACAATGATGTCAGTATCTCAGCCATTCAAAGTGAATTCCAGATATGTTGTTCAGGTTTTTTTTCTTCCAGATTATTAAATAACGTTATTCTTTTCTATTGGACTTCAGTGATTACAATTTTTAAAATACTTAAAATTAATAACACGATGTGAGACTTGCATTGGAGAAGGATTAGACTACTAGAAAACTGAACTTGCGGTGTGCAGATCAGCTTGGATTGTGACTTTGCCTTATTTGACCTTCACCACTTCCTGCCTGTTGGATCCTGTCAGTTCAATTTGCCCAGCTGTTTCATTGCTTTGTGTATAGACTTCCCATTCTTTCATAGATGTGCTAACACTACAGGAATGTTAAAGAGTAATTACACTATTTTTCCCTTTTTGCAAATAAATGAAGGGTTAGGGTTTAAACAATACGTCAGAGAAAAACTGCACTATAAATCTTGCCATGATGTCTTAGTCAGTTGGAACGAGGATACTGGATACCACCTTTCACTGGGTGTTGAATGGCATCAAAAATGTTCTAACATTCTCTCCCTTTCCATCAAAGTGACAAAGGCACAAAGGATTCTCTGATGAAAGTCTTTTCTGGTAGATCTCTCCATAAATGTCTTTTATAGATTTACCTTTATTATCATCTTGGCCCTTCCTATGCTGTCTTCTGCATCTTTGTTTTATATATCTCTTTGTATTTTGGGAGAGAAGGATTTTCTCCGCTGTTTTAAACAGGGTCTTACAAATTTTATGAACATTGCCTCTTACAAATGTTATGAATCAAGTAGAATTTTAGCAGAAGTAGAACATAATACTATTGGTTTGGATTTGGATTATTTTTAACAAATTTTTTATCGTTACCACATTTAGATATAGAAGCCAAAATATCATAGCTAAAATAGTAATAGTAAATATTGCTTCGTGGTATTAGGTTCCACGAAGATGCATCGTAAGAAAACAGAAGCTATAACAATCAACTAACCACTGAGTAAGAGTTAAGTTGCACAATTCAGTTTAACAAATAGGAGAACAGTTAAAAAAAGGGATGACGTGGAATATATGTGCAATTGCAGATAATGGTATAATATATAGAAAACTCTAATGTGTAGAATAATATATAGATAATCTAAAGTGATTTTTCAATTGAACAAATGAAGACCATTTGTAGTTTGCTCTAATGTGTACAATAATATATAGATAATCTAAAGTGATTTTTTAATTGAACAAATGAAGACCATTTGTAGTTTGCTCTATGTAGAGTTTAACTCTGCATAGGAAAAAAAAATACATCTAAATCTGGTAGTGTGTACTAGGGCAGGGCAATTGGAGAAGTCAGCCTGGGTTCTGACATTGGGGCGGAGAGGGAAAACAGCTGCCATCACAGCTGCATGATTTCAGTGGTTGGGCAGTGGCAACTATAAGTTGCTGTTGTCCTTGTGTATGGCGGCTCTCTTGGTCACCCAGCCTCATCTTTACACCTCTGCCTGGACCAGATTTGCAACTGGTATAAAACAGCAAATGCTCTTGATATGTGTTTCTAGAGGTTTAATGGATTAGGCCCTTCAAATATATCTGTGTTTTGATTTTATCTTCCGTGCCTTTTCTTCTATCTATTGTATACCACTGCCCAAACTGATAAGAAATCTGATTTTGGCTGTCTTCCTAATAACTCTCCCCTGAATTCAGTTTAGAAATTGTATGTAATGTATGTTTATTTGCATAAAATATATCTCCCAAATTTAGTTAGCTCTGTCCTGAGTCTTTCTGGTAGCACAGATGCCTGTATTATGGCAAAATTGACCCCTTTGTACACCTTGTTCTAATGTTTTGACTTGGACTAGGTTGATCCACTACAGAAGAGTGAATTTTGCTGTGTATGATTTAATTAAAGATATAGGCGTAAGAGAAGGAATTTAATAATTCTTTAGTGTATTTCATCTCTGGCATTTCTGGTCATTGATTTAAAAGGAAATAGTATACATGAGCCACCTACTGATATTCTTGCCACATTTTGATAGTCTTCTGCTATCCCCATTTTATGACCAGGGCTAACATTATAATGGGTGATTAATAGGCTTCAGAAATTTCATTTTGATGTGAAAATACATATTAATAGAGCCATTTCACTTTTGACGACCACAGTCTAAGCTCAAGGGTCTTCAGTGTGCAGACAAAAAAATAAGCCTTGGTTAGGATTTTTTGTGAGACATGTAAATCACAGTGTCGTATGGTGAAATGTATTCCTGCTAACAGACCATGATTTCAGCTAAGTTGCATCACCGGTGAATTTGGCCCATGGTCCAAAAGAAGTTGAAAACATTTGATTTTTAAAAACAATTTTATTTTCTTCCATATCCTCTGAGGGTGTTTCAGACTTGCTTAATCTTGTTGGCAGTGGCTTGTTTTATCTCAGAAACCAGGCAGTATGATGCCCCTTGAATAGCTAGGTAATAAAAGCTGAATATCACAGACAAATTGCAGACTTCCTCAGCCTGAAGAAGGGTATTTATACCTAAAAGCTTGCAAAGAATGTTTCCAATTATTTTAGTTGGTCTAATAAAAAATATCAGATTTACCCAAAGAACCTTGTCTGCCTATGTCCTTAGACCAACACAGCTACAACCTATGCTCCTGCAATAGTGGCAAGGGCAGAAAAGGAACCTTTCTGAAGACTTTCATGTTACTGGTAAAGAAAACATTTGTACATGTTCATTCTGTGCAATTAGCTTTCTGTATGGTTTGCTATTAAAATGAAATACGATTTGATTGTAAGAGAAATAGAAAAGAAAAGAAAAAAATCCATGTGACATCTCTTGAAGTCAGGTGATATGAACAAGGTGCAGCAAATCCCACTTCATCTTTAGATATGATAATTACCAAATAGCTCCTATTTTCAGTCATAATGAGTATGGATTTCAATAGTCAAGGACATAAATTCATGTTGCCCAGACCAAGTTGGTCGTGATGGTAGGAAAAACGATGTAAACTTTCTAGAGCAAAATATCCAACCAAATATAATAGTTTTACATAATTTTATATATAAATATTATTAATTCCATTAAAAAGTGTGCTGCTAAGTGGACAAGTAAGTCTAATTCCTATTTGACTATACCTGCCTAGCTAGCAATTGCTCACTTGCATAAGTGTCATTTGTGGCACTCATGCACAATTTTCAGGTGGGTGTCCACACACTTGCACATACATTGTGTATGCTTAGTAGAGCTGTGCCCATGTTTCTCTGGTAAACAACATCACAGTACTTCTTAGTTGTATTTTAGTTACTTTAATTTCCTTCTTAAAACATGCTAGTGTATGTCAGTTCTAAGTACTTTGTTTGCAAAGGAGTTTTTAATTAATTTATTGTAAGCTAGGAGATCTGGTTTTTTTAATTGTTTACTCAAAATGGGTCATTTTGGTCATAAATAGTGTTATGTTATAACACTACTGGTGAGGCCAAATCATGTCGCGGTATATATGTTTGACAATAGCTTTTTTGTAGTCATAAGGTAACAAAAAGCAGCTGGAAGGTCAGCATAACCATCCCTGTAGAGTCCCTTCTAGGTTTCCCCACACACAGGCTTTTGATGCCATGTGGACTCCTCAGGGGCTGCCGTTCTGTCCCCCTGCTAAATCAGAACCTGGGACTGGTGACCTAGTTGTCCACTTATAGCTGCATGCCTGGCTCTGCCCATTAGATTAAATCCCTCCCTGTGTTTAGTTCTGTGTCTGCATTCCCAGCAAAAAGGAAGAAGGCTTGGTAAAGCCTTTGTCTTCACTGGCCATCCTCAAAGGTTGTTTTGGTTCCTTGGCCAATGTCAGCTGGATGTAACTGAAAAAAAATGACATGCTTCTAAATTATTCCTACCCTCAGTTGACCCCAGGTATGGGGAAATACAAGGGTGGTTTATAGCCCTTTTTGCTCAACCTCTGCTTTGTTAGCTATACCAAGTAAATCCTGGCTCTGTCCAAGGATTTAACACAATGTCAACTTCAAAATAAGAGCAAGCAAAAGACAATTCAGTATGTTGTATTCTTCTGCATAAATTGAAGCAGAGAGTGCAGGGAATCACTCAGCTAGTTCAATTGGCTATAGAATACTTTATACCACAGGTGGTTATACTACATATATTTTATATATATATACATTTTATATATTAAATTAATTAGATGCAGCACATTGATGATGGACTGGTTAATGTTCTGACAGGTAAAACTGGATTTGTTTCTGACAGGCTGGTAATAAGATTCTCAGTAAGGAAAACTCTTCTTTATAGGTTTCCCATCTACTTGTTGGGCAGCACTGCCAAGAGGCTATAATAGAGTCCTTATATAGTTAGTTTTAGGATTTAGAAATAAACTACATGCTTGACAAACATTTTTGAAAGGCTATTAAGTTCAGCTTTGTGGAGTTCAAAGCTTTTATGGCTCTGTTTTAAAGAATAATAATCCAAGGGTACTCAAAGCCACTTGTAGTCAACAAGGCCATTTTCAATTTTAAACATCTTGCATGTCCTTCAGTAACCTTGAAAATGTTTCAAATAGTAGCTTTAAAAGAAGATGAGGGTTTATCTTCTTTTATTTGTGGCATGTGTTTTCCAGAATAATCTGGTAAGGAAGGAACAACATTCCTATTGTTATCTCTGTAACTGTTATCTCTAAGGACAATTTTGTATTTAGACTATCTGCGAATTAATTTGTGGGAGTCTGGAGAGGGAGGGGGAGATGAAAAGGAAGTCTGCAACATCCCAGTGTATTCCCTGCAAGGTTGAGAAGTTTACATCTCAACATTTTCTTTAAACTTAACAACCTTGGGTTTTATTTTTAG
Source organism: Crocodylus siamensis (assembly GCF_052110815.1). Taxonomy (NCBI): domain Eukaryota; kingdom Metazoa; phylum Chordata; order Crocodylia; family Crocodylidae; genus Crocodylus; species Crocodylus siamensis. The sequence continues at coordinate 111,321,523 of NC_143399.1, forward strand.
CATCTATTTTCTTTGCATGGGAAAGAAAATAAAATATTCCTACTCATGACTTCAAATATTAATTTGGAGTGAAGAAACTGATGCAATTTAAGCTGTTGACTTCAGGGATCCATTATGCATGAAAAAAGTATGAATGTCAATGACCACATGTTGGCAAGAGAAGAGAGAACTGGAAATTTAACTGTGAATATTTAAAACCAGTTACTTCCTTATATTGTGACTATATAGTAGTTCAGCTACTAAGATCATTATTAGTACTGTGTACCTATTTCAACCATGATAATTAAGGCTGATGAAAGCATTTCCATTATAACTGTTTTTAATCTCTTATAGGTTTATGAAAGCTTTTTCTAAAGGGCTTAAATTTTCCAGGTCTGTTCTCTGCCTGACAGTCAAGTCTTTTTGAAATCTTTGACCAAAAATAGTTCACCCATTTTTTAGCATGAGTAGAGTAAGAAGAATACTTTTATTCTCAGTGTAATAAAATGTCTTACAACTTTTTTGGAACCACACTGAAGTGGAAAGAGCTGGGGCTGGAAATGGGAATTGGCAGCAGCAGTGCCCCAATTAAGTATAAATGTCTTTGAGACTAATCTTCAGCTGGTGCAAATGAGCAGTTGCACTTACACCACTGGAACTGTGCCAGTTTGTAACAGATGAGCATCTGGCTCTCTGAACATTCTGGTCAAATTTGGCTGAGATGTCACCAAATTATGAGGTTTAAAGCCACATATTGAAAGTGAAGTTAATTTTTAGAAATGATAGTTGCAAAGAGCACTACTATTTTCCAATGAGTGGAAAGGAGATAGGTTGCACTGATAATGTGCAGGGCTTCCTTACTTACATAGGAAATATAGATATCATCCAAAGTAAGCACTGAATACAAAGCCCTTGTCTCATTCATTGAATATATGGAAGATAACAGCTTCCATCACAACACCTTTGCCAGTCTTTTAGGTGTAAAGCCTTATGCCTTTAAAAGAAATCTGAAATGATGGTTTCCACTTAATTCTGCATATGCTCATGTCAACTGGAGATTTGTTGTCATTGGATTTAAATAATTTAAACATTTTCTGAAAAGTGCAGCTTTGCATTGATAATTAAATAGACTTTCTTTATGTCTGCAGAATCCAGATAATTGCCTCTTCTGGCTTTTCCAGTATGCCTTTTTGTTCTGTGGGACCACACTGTGAAGGTGAGAAGCCAGTTTCCTTATTTCCTCCGAGGATGGGTTTGTTGCAATCATGCCTATTAGTAGGGTTGGTTTTAATAATGTGGATATTTGCATCAGGATCTGAGTTGAATCAAAACCACCAAACAGCTATGGTGTTTACTAACTTAACACTTAGGATCATGGCTTTTCTGAATAACTGACTTAAAGTAGAAAGCTCTCTGATTGTATATCCTTTACTAAAGTCCTCACATTCCTGTTCTACTTTCTTTAGGTGAATATTCTTATTATTCAACATACTTTTGCTGTGCCAAGATCAGCAGGTCAAGAGATTCACATATATAGGAGAGTGGTACTTGAATGACATAGATAGATTGAGAAACTAGTCCAGACCATATTGATTTTTAAAATTAATGTCTTGGTCCAGGTATTGACCTCTAGAAACTGCAGCAAGATCAGTTTGTTTTTTCTTGCCAGTATGGAATAGAAAATCCATGAGGAGATCTTAAATATGCTTACTTTTTTTTCTGAAGGCTTCTGTTTTATAAGAGGTGATACTAATAGCTGTCTATTTTTTGGGCACCGAGAAGTACCTACATATATAGTTGCTCATTCTTAAATGAGAAGTTGTAAAATAAAAAGTGTATTTCAATTTCAGGGCAATAGCCTCCTCTTGTTTACATGCATATGGCTCTTGCTGAAGTTGAAAGCAAGGGCATCTGAGAAACAAACATTTTAGGTCACTTTTTGGGCACTTTTGCACCATCTGTCCTTCAGGGGAGCCAAATTTGATCCCATGAGCAATCAAAAACATACTAAAGAAATAAAACACATAAACAGTTAAGCAATTACAGATCATACAAAAGCAACCACAGAGAAGCCTTATTGCCCACAGTCTAATTACAGATTCTTCTACTCCATTTGGGCCAATTCTCAAGCGTTTTCAATTATACCTTGTGAATGGTAGGGACTAATCACTTAAGTGTAAGCAAACAGTAATCATGTAGGAATATAATTTACAGTGTGCTGCTAAATTATGATGACAAATGCAACGTTGTATACAAATTCATGCTGTATGACAAATGTATACATATTAGCGGTACTCTAAAATATAGTGCATACATTTATGCTGGCATAATGCCTCTTATTTGATAAAGGTAATTTTTTTATGGCACAGCCCTGTTGCCTGTAATGTTAGAAGAATATTCTTACTGTGATTACATTTTTGTTAGACCCAAATTACAAAGTTTAAAATTAGATATATTATAGCAGATTTCCAGGATGCTTGAAACTGGGCTTTAGTTTCAATTCTATCTATAATTTATTTTTGAAAAGGCAAAAATATTGCATAAACAAATTCACTTAAACTAAAATGTTCTGGCATCTGTGTTTTATTTTTGTAAATTGGGGACAGTCTAGGAAAACTAGAATAATTAATTTGGTTGGTTTAATACAAGCATGCAATTCACTAACACAAAACTAGGTAAAGCTGGCTGAAAAACAAGGTTGGCAAAAATTTTGAAACTGTTTTTCAGTGTGTGAAATGGACCCATTTTTAAGGTTGTTTTTAGTTGGGCTGTTCTTGTGGGCTTTTGTGTATAAAAGTTGATTAAAATGTTGAAGATAATTTTAAGTACTGTAAATTGTTTTGGTTTGTCACAATGGTGTTTGAAATTGTTAATCAGATATTCATGTTCATCATCACCAGAGTTTCAGTATCAATATCATTCTAATAGATTTTTACAACTTACTATCTATTAACCTATGCATATCTGCTTTGATGTAAGGTTGAGACTTGCTCTAACTGGACATTTCATAGAATCATAAAAAAATGGGGTTGGAAAGGACCTCAAGAGGTCACCTAATCCAGCTCTCTAACTAAAGCAGGATCATCCCCAACTAGATCATCCCAGCCAAGGCTTTGTCTAGCTGACTTATCAAAACCTCCAAGGATGGAGATTCCGCAACTTCTCTGGGTAGTCTGTTTAACTGCTCTCACTCCCCATGAGAGTTTTTCCTTATGTGTAACCTAAACTTCCCTTGCTGCAACTTGAAATCATTACTCCTTGTTCATTCATTTTCCACCACTGAGAACAGTCTAGCTCTATCCTCTGTGGAACAGCCCTTCAGGTAGTTAAAGGCTGCTGTTAAATCCCTTCTCAGTCTTGTCTTCTCTAGACTAAATAAGGCCAGTTTCCTCGGTCTCTCCTTAGAAGATATGTGTCACAACCCCTATCCACTTGTGTTGCCCTTCACAGGACTCTCTCCAATTTGTCTACATCGTTGCTGTACTGGAGGGCCCAAAACTGGACACAGAACGCCATATGTGGCCTCACCAGTGCCAAACAGGGGGAAAGAATCACTTCCCTTAACCACTGCCACTGCTCCTAATACACCCCAGTGGTCTATTCATCTTTTTTGCAACAAGGGCACACGGTTAGCTTATCAGCTTATTGTCCATTGTAACCCACAAGTTCTTTTCTTCAGAGCTTCTGCTTAGCCAGTTAGTCCCCAGCTTGTACCTGTGGATGGGATTCTTCCATCCTAAGTGCAGGACTTTGCACTTCTTCTTATTCACTTCACTCCTCCTAAGTTCATGAGGTACACTTCTCACCCCATGAAATTTATTTTGGTACAATCCTTGAATTTCTCCATGTCTTTCGAAATCCTAGTCCTATCCTCCAGTACATTTTCTACTCCCCCTCCCCCACCCAGCACAGTGTTATCTGCAACAGGGGTGCACTCCATCCCATCTTCCAGGTCATTGATTAAAATAGTGAACAATGCCAACCCCAGGACTGACCCTAGGATGCACTACACTTGAGACCAGTTGCCAACTAGACAGACAGCCATTTATTAGTACCCTCTGATCCTGGGAATCCAGCCAGTTTTCTATCCACCTAACAGTCTAGTCATCCAACCCATACTTCCTAAGCTTGCTTGTGAGAATGTTGCGGGAGACCATGTAAAAAGCCTTATTAGACTCAAGGCATATCATGTCCACTGCTTTTCTTGCATTCGGAGCTAGTCATTTCATTATAGAGGGCAATCGGGTTGGGCAGACATGGCTTGCCCCTGGTGAATCCATGCTGACTGTTCCCAATCACCTTCTCCTCCAAGTGCCTAAAAGTGGATTCTTTAAGGGCCTGCTCAGAGGTGCTGAGTATGTGGGGGCTTGAGGGCCCTGCCTTCCCTCCCCCCACCACTCAGGAAGAGGGCTATCATTTGAAATGTATAAAATCTTCCACATGTCTATCACCTTAGCAAAAATTAAAGTCAGTGCCGATGGACCTGTTCCATGATTTTTCCAGGGGCTGAGGCTGACCAATCTGTAGTTCCTTGGATCCTCCTTCTTCACTTGGAGATGGGCATCATATTTGCCCTCTTCAATTATTTGGGACCTCTCCTGACCACTGTGAGTTTTCAAAGATAATAGCCAGCAGCTATGCATTGATATCAATAGAACTTACTTGCTCTTCTTATGGGGTAAATTTGTCCATTGTATGACTTCATGAATGACTTTCTTTGAAAATCATTCTGCATGTTTTTCCTTCATTTTTTTAAAAAAGTTAAAGTCCTTACTTTAATATTTGTAATTGGCTTGTGTGCATCATAGAGCAAATGAGTTTTTGGAAAGATGTGGTTGGATACAATGTCCTGACTTGAGTAATTGGAATTGGAGCATTTGGCACGAGACTCTGAAACCCCCATTCACACTGGGCACATCTACGTGAGATGTTTACCAGAGCTGACTAATTAGCTCTGCAGTAAAGAATCACCATCTACACAAGTTGTGATATTAGCCTGGAGTAAACTAATTAACTCTGCCATAGGATAGTACTGCCTAGTTGTCTTATTTACTCCACCACAATGCACATATAGATGGTAACTGTGGCTGGCTGAGGCACAAGGGTGCTAGGGTATGGGTCTGCCTGCTGGCTAGCATGTTAAGCTGGGTTTCACCAGCCCTGGGCTTGCAGGCTAACCTCCAGGGCCTCCTGACAGCTGGGGGTGCTCTTCCTGAGCTCAGCGTGCTGTGCTCTTAAGTGCATGTATAAATGTTTTCCCTGGGAGCAATAAATGCCAAACTGCACTGGAGTTTTTGTCAAATTAATTTCACATCTAGACTCACCCACTGAGTAGTAATTTAGATGTCTCCTTGGTTTTGGAGACCAACTATTAATACTAGGTCTCTGGCTGGACTGTCAGCAATTGAGCTCAAACTTCAGCTTTTGGCTATACAGTCATGAGCTTTCCTATTGGACCTAAAGAACTATAAATGAGGAGCTCAAGGACAAAAATATATTTGTGTCTGTCTGTGACCATACCATATAGTCCTGATTCTGCTCCATTTAGATAACTGGGAGCTTAGTCAGTGACTTAAGTAAATGATTGATCAGGTTCTACAGAAGTGTGGGTTATGTTATTCTGCAAATGTTGTAATTTTTTTTCAATAGTAGCGTTATTTGTGAAGTACTCATCTAGAGTTTGAGTAAGCCTACCACAATCGGCCTCTTTTAGGATAGGATATTAGATTTTTAAATAAAAAAAAACAAAACAGACATATAGAGCTTATTTAAAAGCCCTTTAACTTTAAACAGGTAACAAGAAGAGGAGAATGATAAATCTTAGCTTTTCCTGTACCCTCACCCTGTATTTTAATTGGTCAGAATACAAATTACTAATATGTTTAACTGACAAATGGTGCTGGCTATTTTTTATTCCTTGTAATAAAGTTAAATAATGTCTCCTATTACCTTTTATGTTTGTTTTTTTTTTAAAAAGATGGTTTTTGCCTCAAAGTGTTTGTTGTAAATATGTCAAGGTGAGGAAAGGGAGGATTGCTATGCTCACCTTTGAGATGGGGAAAGGAGAGATTTCATAATTTGACAAGGGCCATGTGGTCTGAGATAAAGGCTGGGACTGAATTAGTTTGGCATCTCAGTCCACTTTGTTAATAATACAATTATAGATTTCATAGACATTAGGGCTGGAAGGGACCTCGGAAGATCATCAAGTCCAGCCCCCTGCCCAAAGGGCAGGAAGTCAGCTGGGGTCATAGGATCCCAGCAAGATAAGCATCCAGTTTACTTTTGAAAGTGTTCAATGTAGGTACCTGAACCACCTCTGATAGCAGGCTGTTCCAGACCTTGGGGGCTCGGACAGTAAAGAAATTCTTCCTTATATCCAGCCTGGAACGGTCTTGTAGTAGTTTATAACTGTTTGACCTCATCCTCACTTGGGGTGCTCTGGTGAACAAGTGGTCACGCAGATGCTGGTGGTCACCCCTGATAAACTTATAGGTGGCCATCAGATCATGCCGAGCCTGCGCCTTTCCAGGCTAAAGAGCCCCATGTCTCTCAGCCTGTTGTCGTAAGGTCTGTTTTCCTGACCTCTGATCATGCACATGGCTCTTCTCTGGACTCTCTCAAGCTTCTCCATGTCATTTTTGAATTGTGGAGCCCAAAACTGGACACATTTAAGTCATTTACTCAAATATCCTATTTTATTCAATAGAAGTTTTACATGGCTACAGTTTGGCTCCTGCTGATGTTTATTAGAATGGCATCTAAGGACCAGCCAAGGAAATCAAGGTAAGAAAAAACTTCAGGAAGCAAACAGAAATTAATGTATCTAAATTTGAGGCCATTTCTGGAAATCTGGGTATGAGATCTTTGCTGAATTTTGTATCTTGCAAGGTAATGGAGAATGTGTGAATATGCCGATAAACAAAATAACAAAGATAATAGAAGTGCAAGGTGGGGTATGTGAAAGCTGGTTAGATTGTGCATGCACATATGTGTGTGTGCATGCACACACAAACACACACACTTTTATAGTATTATATTTATACAAATAATAATATATAACATAGTGGGGAGTTATATTTCTTTCGTTTATTTGTTATGGGTTTTGTTGTTTTTGCTTTTGAAATTGCTTCACCAATGGAATCCTAAACCCAAATTTTCACTAAATGTGAGATGAACACCTCAACAATGGCATGTTTTATGGTTCATTATCTTGTGCTTTTTTAGTTCAACTCCCCTCGGCTTTGTGATTAGTGTGGCAGACCAATATGACTTGCAAAGCTATATAGCATAGATTTCTTTACACTAGTGTCCACTCTCTTGTACTCCTATGCATCTACTCGTATCCAAAGATCTATGTTGGACTAATTTAAATACCCAGGAATTGGAATAAATTGTAAGGAACTGTAAACTCAAGTAAGGGGTTGCTTTTCTGCAGCATAGTTTGAAAACATTTTAAAGTGGAAATTCTCACCTATAAAGGCAATCTTGAGATTGGCTCTGAATATGAGGTGCAGATTAAATTTGTCAGACTAAATTCTTATTACAGTAGTAGGATTGCTGGAATATTGGTCATTTAATTACAAATAGAGCAAAGACCATTTCACATTGCTCCTAGGGAAGGGAAAAATTTTGCAAAAACTGATTCTGTTCTTAAACTAAAGAGTTCTGGCATCCACGTTTATTTTTGTAAATTAGTGACCGTTTAGAAACTCTAGAATAATTGATTTGGTCTACTTATTTCAAATTTACCATTCATAAACATAATGCTAGGTAGAGTTGGCTAAAGTGTGAACTTCTCTGAAGTGTGACTTTCAACTTTACATTTCTGAAATGTGAAGTTCAACCCAGTTAAGGAATGGTTCACATTTTTCAGTTTTTTTTAAGTAGATGTGAGGTCTTGTTGTCTTGTCTCATCCATGTGGAAGACATAACAGAGAAAAATACACAGTAACACAAATTGTTGAGCAGTCACCCCTTGTACTTCCTGTTTGTGTATTTTTCTTCCTCCTATTCCGTTTTTTTAATGACCCAACTAAAGTCTTCAGTTTCCAGGTGAGGGACATGTTTGTTCGTTCTGGGTCTTTTGCTATACTGCTACTCATTATGTTCTTTGCCAGCACTTGGCAAAGCAGAAAAATGTGGCTAATTTGAACTTTAAAATGTTAAAACAACATTATTTTTACAGAAAACAAACATTTAATGTGGTATAGGATTTCTAGTCATTGAGGCCTGAGGTTGCTGGAAGCTTGGTTTACATTTTGTAACTGAATAAAATGACAAGCAAACTCTTCAGATTTCTAATAAAAAGAGAGCAAGATCATTGATGAATCAACGTGACTGTAATTTTTTTCCTATGTGGATTGTTACTCTTTTAAGCAAGCTGCCCGTAGATACCGGCATCACTACTTGTTAGCTTACAGCTGTCCTTTTTTTTTTTTGCTTGGAAATGCTGTGTCAGACATACAAATGGTCAAAGCCATGACTTCCCAGATTCAGCAAAAATCTCTTTCAATTATTGTTATGTTTTTGGTCTTTCAGGATCTGTGCATCTGGAATCAAGTTTTTTTCTGTTTTATACAAAATGTGTTCATGAACCACAGGGTGGCATAAGAGGGTTTATTTCTTTTTTCCTTATAAAGGACATATTTCCCAGGGCTACTTAATAACCACAGTCCAGCTCTATTACACTGGCTTTATACCAAGTTAATTCATGCAGGTTCTAAATCAGCAATGTACTTAAGGAGATTCCACTGGTATCATTACATGCAGAACATCACCTAGGCACTTTGTGGAGTGTTAAAAAAAAAAAAAAAGTTGTTTATTAAGGTTCCATATTCCTGAAGTTATCAAAAACAAAAGCGTGTGTGGAATGGGGAGAGGGATTTTTGTTTTCATGATGTTTTGTTTTCTTTGTTTTCCCAATGGGAATAGGAATAGTTATGATTTTTTTTAAAAAGTGGTAACAACAGTGGGAATGCTGTGGGGCAGTGGGCAGCTGTTATTTAATACAAAGACACTGAACAGCAAAGAAGGAAAGAAATGTTTCTAACTGAATCTGCCTTAAGTTTTTTGGGTACATAACTTATGTACCCTTTATTCTTTTCAGGGTTTTCTAGCATACCCATCGTCATGGCTTAAGCTCACCTTGTGAACCTCTGGCCACTGACAGAAGTTAAATTAAAGGCCCAGTGGGATCTGATGCATGGTCTCAAGTGTTGTGCTACCTATTATGCCACACATGCATGGCAGGAGGCATGACTGTTGAGCATAAGATGCCATTGTGCCGTATTGCTGGTACAGGGGAAGTCGAGCATGATCCAAGGGCTGCCCTCTGCACCTGAAGTTTGTTAGCTTGGCTCCCTGTGCTTCCACAGCTGGGTGTCCTGATCAGCCGACCAGGGCTCCCAGCCAGGGGAATGCGTGGGAGCCCTTGGCTCTGGCTGGGAGTGCCTGTTCTTTGTTTGGAGCTCCCAGCCAGAGGAGAGAACCATGCCTCCTGTGGCTGGGAGCTATGATCACAGACATGGCTTCCAACTGTGGGAACATTTCAGAGCCAAATGCTTCACGCTGTCTCCAAGGTGGGAGCTCCCATCACCTGACTGGTACTCCCAGCTGCTGGAACACACAGGAGTCTTGAAGGGATCCCATGTACTCACTCTGTCAGCCGGGAGCAGTGGCTATGTGTTCAATTAAAGGTGTGATAGGAACCAGCCACAAAGTTATTTTGCACATTTTGTGTAATAACTTTGTGGCTAATTCCTCATTTTATCTTGCCATGAATTTAATGAATGTGTGGCTAGGTCACTACTTTAGACGTGATTAACCGGTTAATCACATCTTAAGTGGGCCTCTGTCTTACCATTTGTCAGGGGACTCTATTATTGAAGTTGATGATTGCATATTGCTAGAAAAAAATTCTTGAGAAAATTTACATGTCCTTTTAGACAGAACCTAACACAAAATTAAGTATTTAAATATAATCTGTGACAGGCTTAATTACATTTAATAATCTCTACAAAAAGAAAGGTACCTAACGGCCCTTGAAAGCTAGTTGTTGGCAGAAATTGCATTTTTTTTAAACTAACTCTTCGACTGATCTTATCAAACTCTATTTTCAGTGTTGTGTATCGCTTATAGTGTTCTGACCACTAAAAAGAACAGTGTTTTTAATAAATGTGAATTAGATTAGGGATAACAGTTTAATGATAGACTGTTGTTTTATGCACAAACCTTCTTTTTATCCCTTCCCATAATTCGAGAACATTGGGTGAGGAAATTTAAGCAAATAAAAAGTAGTATTCCAGTAAAAGAAACATAGTTAATTTGTGGAATCCACTAATTTAGGAAATGATGATTGTAAATGCTATGTCTGCCATTTTTGTGTTGGCATGCTGAAACAAATGCATGCTTTCGTAAAAGGAAACATTACTGCTACATATTTGTGTGCTCAAGGACATCTGAGTTTTTCAGTTTATCATGGAAAAAAAACTTTTCCCTTTCAAAGTCTGAATCCTGAGCTTTTATTCACAGGTTGCAAACTTCTGCAGTAAGTAAAATGCATGGGCTTATATATACTTTCAGCGGCTAAATGACATTACAAAGTCCATGTAACCATTAAGTAATTATTTCCCAGGGCTTGATTATTCCTTTTCGTTATGACTGAAAATGGAACAGACGATGAAAAGTTTAAGCTGCCACCAAAAAAGCCATCAAGAGTAGAAAACTACTGTAACGTGTCTACTCAGTACACATTTCAGTTTTACAGCTTTGAACCTCTTATTCAGTGGTGGTAACCTGGCATGGAGGTGGCAATCACTCTCTTTTTAACTCCGGAATCATGATCAAACCAGATCATCATTGTACCGTACATTCTGGGAGATGAAATGTCTAACAAAAAGACGTCAACGGGGGCATGATAGCTTTTGGCAGCAGAAGTCACTTCACACAGATTATTCTAATCTCAAACTTCAGAGTAAAATCCAGAAGTACCATTTCATCTTTGCTTTTTCCATCATATGACAATGAAAAACCAGCAAGAAGAAGAAAGCATGAGGCACATGAAATCCTTTGGAATATAGAAGGAACCTAGATATAATGGTGATTAGCAAACAATTCAGCTATGGCTATGTCTATACTGCAATCAGAGGTATAATGTCAGTGTGAATGGACATACCTAAAGTAGCTTGTGTTAAAAGTCACTAGGCAGTGAAATCTTTTTAGCAGAGGCTTCCACATAGGATAACTAGCTAATTACCTAGTCTTCTCAACAGGTTTCTTTAGCCTCTATTGAACCCTGTGGTGCTAAGGCTTTGTTTCTTATTCGCCTCTAAGTTAGCTAGGTCTGTGAGGCAGTCATGCCTATGTCCAACCATGTAGAAGTTCAGGATTGTAAATAAAGTAAAAGGGAGGGTGGGTGATATTAAAGTTTCATCAGAATAAATATATTGGTTGTATGCATTGTTATGAATCTTATGAGTTTGCCTTAAAAAGGCTAGTACAAGAGAGTCCTTTAATGTCTCATTTCCTCTATCTAGAACATTGCTCTTTCTGTCCTTGTACTGTATTACTCTTCCTCTCTATAGCGTTACTTCGGTTTATGGAGGTCTGTGTATTCCATTATGATTTTTTAGGTTGACTGTGAGAGTCGTTTCCTCTGATACTCAAAGTATTATCCAGATGCAAAAGGTCAGCAAGACTAAGAAATGGTCTTTCAAATGGATCTTCTTCTTCACATTCTACACTTTTCTTAGGTTGAGATCCTTCAAAGTTTACTGTGCTAATATAAAAATTATTTTAATAGTCCCAGCTGTAGATTATGTTGGTATTTTACACTCTGGGATATTAGTGTCAGGCCATAGCATCAACTCTGAGGCTTCAGATTGCCCAGCATGGCCACTCATCCTGGCCTGCCCTGGTCACCCTACCTGTTGAAGGCTGTCTTGAAACCTCTAGCAAGGCTTAGCTCTCTGCCTACTTACTGGCACTCAAGAAGGGTTGCCAACTGTGTTTGTATCTGTTCTGGGAGGGTTCAAGAATGCCAGCATGCCCACAACACACAATGTGAATGTGCATGTCTGCTTGCATATTTCAGTAAATGCACATTGCTATTACATTTTAAAAACCCACTGGACTACTTTATAAATTGGATTCAACATGTACTATTTATTTTAATGAATGCCCAATAATTTATCTCCTGGATGACTCTCATTAGTCTCCTGGAGATTTTTTTTATACCTAATTCCTAGAGACTCCAGGGCAATCCTGAAGGGCTGGCAATCGTACACTCGAGTGGCCAGCCTGGGTTAGGCAACCCTCCAGTTCCCCCCATATAAGCCCCTGACCCAAAACAGGAAGTGCCTGGATAACAGCGTTCACTGCGATTCCCAGACTGCTTTGCTGTTTCCTCTGACTTGCACTCTGCTCTCTGCTTGCTCTCTGACTGCCGTCTGCCTGATCATTCACCTTTCTTACTCAGCCTGTTCCTACCTCTGTACTTGAATTGTCCTCCTGGCTTCTCTAACCCAGCTTGTCCATGGAATCTTCTCATTCCTCTTGACCCCAGTTAGCACCTTGATCCCTGGTTGACCCAAGACCCAACTGCCCATGATCCAGTGTGGCAGTTAGCCTCACAACAGTAGGTATCTGCTGGTTCTGCTCTTACAGCAAAATCAGAAGTTAAACATGCTTAGAAACCAGCAGGATATGTAGAAGACAACTACAAGTGAATAGGGAAGAGAGAAAATATCTTTACTACCAGTGGGCTGTGAACTGAACCAGTCAGACTCTTCACTGAAACAGCAGACTGTTCCTTGATCTTGGTATGGGTAGCGTATGGATAGTACAAGAGTCGGCAAAGGTGTAACAAGCCAGCTGAGTTCTGATGGTAGTTGTGATGCATGATCACAGCAGAAACTTCCAGCTGCCACCATGCCACCAGCATTGCTGTGTGGCTATAGCAGCCTCTATTTTTCCACCCCCATACTCTCAATTTTGGTGACCAAGGCAGCAGCCATGGTCACCGTGCTTTTGTTACACTACTGAATGTCAGATTTGTGGCTACACTTAGAAATATGAGAACAATATTATGAGATTTTGGAGAAGATAAACGAAATGTTTTTCCTCTAAAACCACCCCATAACATTTGGTTATCAAATTTAGAAATTAAATTTTTAAGCTTATTTTTAAAATATCCTGGTGTCTCATGATTACAAACCTGTCTTTAAATTGCAATAACACATTTTTCCTTGTTTTCAGCTTTTTTATGACATTACATAGCACATTGACTTTGTCTTTATGATGTTTTATACCACCCTGCACTGAACTGCCAGGAAGTGAGTTAACATAAAAAATACTATAAAAAACAGTAATTAAAATTTGGAAACTTCAATGAAGACTCATTCTGTTTCTTTTAAAACACTATAATGTTTGGATAGTTAGGTCAGAAGTTCTGGAAAGCTCTCTAACTAAGTTATTCTGTGATTGCTTGATGTGTAGGTAAAAGGAAGGAAATAAATAGTGGAGGAATTTCCATTTCAAAATTAAAATAGTGTCTTGTAATTGTATAGATAATAATCATACTTCCAATTTTTATCCCTAAATGCATTAGTAATGAACCCTTACTGCAGCTCTGAGGTAGATTCTCTTCACCCACCCCTGAAATGAAGCTTTTAACTGCAAAAGTTCACAAGCAGCAATGTACAATACTGCTTAATTTAAGTTTGGAAAACTAACAAATCTAAGTGCATACTTAATTTCCAGCCTGTAAATAATTTCTTTCTTGTTTTGTAAAGTACCTAAATAAAAACCATGTGCTTTAAATTAAATCTACTTTCCATCAATCTGGGCCATAATTGCATAAGATAGAATTTGGCTAAAATACAGCTATTAACCTTCTCATGGCAATTAAAACATTGTGGCATTTCTTTAAACGTGGCACCTTCACAAGTATTGAGCTCCAGAATGCTATGGTAGGAGATTAGTTCAGAGCAAAGAGTGCCCTCTTCCAAATTATACGTATAATTCTTGCATCATCTAGGTTTCTGGGAGGTTGGACATTTGTCTCATTCAAGTAATAATGTCAGGATAGTAGGTTTTTGAACACCAAATCCCGGCACTGACAGAGGTTTTCATGGGCATCATATTTGTATAATTAAAAGCTGTTTACATACTTGTTGTGATTCACATAGGACATACTAGGTAATGAAAGCTGTTAAAACTATCAGATATTTCATGGTATCCAAGATTAATACTGAAGTTCAGTTTCTTGGTATTGGGTGTGAAAAAAATTAAGGACTTCATGGAATGGGAAAAAAATTCCATGAAAAGGCACAAAGACATATCTGACATTTAATTCATGAAACCACAAAAGTCCCTGACTTGCATTCAGATTTTCCACGGAAACCGTACAAAATTGTATACAAACACCCTTCTGCTACAAATGTACTTTGTAATAAATTTGACCTTTAAAACTGAGACATCAAGTATGGTAAGGAAAGGGGCAGGAAATGTTTTGTTTTTAAGTATATTAAATAATGCTCTCATCATTTCTTTTTTTCTAAGAAAGGGAGATATATCACAATGGATATCATCACTTTCTTCATCTCCTGATGCTTGGAACTTAGTCAGCATTTGGAGCTTAGCCAATGGCAGCCTACTTTAAACGTGAAAGTGTTTTATGTAACTACAGCCCTTTTGTCTGACAGTCAGCTAGGGAAGAGCCTGGGACCAGATCCTATTCCACCTATTAGATGTCTAAGTAAACTTAAGCACCTAAGTGCAATTGTGTTCCACACTGTTCAAGAACTTGAAAAGCCATTAATGAATCTGTTTTCATAACATACCATCATTTGACTCTTAAGAATGAGTCACAAAACAGTGCTAAGAAAGAAGAGGGCCCACCCATCTTTTTGTATCAAGAGTTTTTCAGGGAAATAGGGAAATAGGAATACACTTAGGCACCTAAATCTACTTAAGTACTTAATAGGTGAAACAGAATCCTACCCCTAATATCTATTGGAAGATGAAGACCTAGACAGCCCAGTTGTTGTTTATGTACTAATCTAGCTAATTGCTATGTGAAGCTACAGGTGGTGGCACATTAGCCTATTTTAATGCGCATTAGTGAAAGCGCCCAGGTTTTTGTGATGCTTTAATGTGCAGTAAGATAGGCTAGTGCACATTAAAGTTACTCTACAATTGCCAATATGCTTCATGCTATGCATATTGATCTGCAGTGCATTCTGTTCAGAGACAAATGTAAAACTGTAAATGTAAGGTAAACCATTTAATCTATGGAATCTTTTTCAGCACAGCACAGTTGGGAAATGGATGGACATTCAGTTAAAGGTGCAATGGGATCCTATTCCCTATCCAGATTCTCATGTCTCCTGCCAGGCTACATGTGTAGGGCAGGATGCGCAATTACAGGATAGGGGATCAGATCCCAATTGTGCTGTATTGGTAGTACAGATGGAGATGGAGATCATGATCCTGGGTTCTCCCTGCACCAGCATCTAGCAAGCTAGGTGGCAGGTGTACTTGGCTTGGAGTGCCAGTCAGATGATCAGTGCTCCCATCCTCAGAAATCCACTAGAGTCTTTCAAGACTCTGGTGCACTTCAGAGGCAGGGAGTAGTGATCAGCTGATGGTACTCACAGCCACAGGAATGCACCAGTGTGAAGAGCTCTGATGTGCTTCCAAAATTGGGAGCATATATTAGCTGACGGGCACTCAGGGCCATGGGACTGCACCGGACCCCTTCCAAACTCCAATGTGCTGTGGAGGCTGGAAGTGCTGGTAGCTGACTGGCGCTGGCCCAACATTCAATTTAAGGTCCTATAGAAACCAGCTTTATTACACGTATTTTATATAATAACTTTGTGACTTTTATTTTCTGGTTTATTGCACAATTAATTTTACAAACATACGGCCATGTTATTACTTAACAAGTAATTAACTGGTGCAACGAAAGCTTTGTAATTGACTTGAGTGCCTGCAAGATTTTGCTCCAAATGGCGTAACTTGGTTCCTTCATGTTTCTTGCTACTTGCTTACATCAAGAGTGACCTTGCTTCTATAGGAATGGAAGAGTTACTACTTCAACATTATGGTAGCCTTCTTTTCCACAGTTTTGTAGAAAAGTTCCTGTGCCAGTTTCATACAGACCTAGCTTAGCTTTTTCAGAAAAGTTGTTGTGTAGTGGGCTGAACAGACTCTCCTTGTTTATTTCTTGCTTTAAAAGATCTGTATGTTAATAGAGAACATGTTACTACAAATATACTGTTTAGTAACTTTGATGCTTTGGCAAGCCCTTATTCCTGCCCCATGCATGTCCTTCCTGGAAGAGGCTAGGCTGCCTATCACTTTGTGAAAGAGTATGGGTTTGGGAAATTGTGGAGAGTGGGAACATACATGGATAAGGTCCTTCTCTCTGGAAGAACCCCAGGCATCTAACATATTGGTTTGTAACCATGGTGTGAAACTTAGGTTCTAACCCTATACCAAGGTTCATTCCTGCATGAGGTAGAAAGGACCACTTCATTGTCCTTATGTCGTCTTCAGAAAAGTGATAAAGCTTATTTGTTCTTTCTAGAATTTGAATGGAAACTGAGAGTAAAGATTTACTTGTTGTCCAGAAAAGCTGAACTGAAGGAATGTTTCTTCCTCAACATGACAGGAAATTAAAGGTCTCAAATTGAGGACTCAAGTTCCTGTACACTAATGCCTGGAGCATGGGGAACAAGCAGGAGGAGATAGCCCTCCTACTCTCCAGTAGACATTATGATTTAGTAGGGATTTGGTGGGGCTCTTCACATGATTGGAACATAGCCATAGATCAAGTAGGGAAGAAAGGTGGAGGTGTAGCTCTCTATGTGAGGGAGCAGTACACCTCCTTGGAGGCTGGCATGAGCTCCAAAGAAGAGTAGCTCGGAACCCTCTGGGTCAAACTACAGGGGGAGTGTGGTGAGATATACACCTACATTTAGGTCTAACACAGACCACCAGTCCAGGGGGAGGAGCTTGATGTGGAGTTCTCTTGATTACTGGCAGAGGCTGCATGCACACAAGACATAGTCATCATGGATGATTTCAATTACCCAGACACCTCTTGGGAGGAACACTTGGCTAAGTTGGATCAGTCGTGTTGCTTCCTGACCTGTATCAAAGAGCGCTACCTGACTCAGGAAGTGCACAGGCCAACCAGAGCTAATGCTCTCCGAGACTTGGTCCTGGCCAAAGGAGATGATATGGTGAGAGATTTGAATATAGAGGGTAGCCTGGGCAATGGCGATCATGAAACCATCACACTCACTGTCCATTACAAGGTAAGCAAATTAGCTAGCAGTTCTGGATTTCAAAAAAGTGAATTGCAACTGGCTCAGGGAAATAGTAGAGGAAGCGCTACGGGATCAGGGACCAAAGGTGAAAGGAGTGCATGAAGAATGGTCATTCTTCAAGAACACAATCCTCAAAGCGCAAAAGATGTGCATTCCCATGTAGAGGAAAGGTAGCAGAAGGGCTGGTAAGTCCTCTTGGCTTAATAGGCATATCATGATCCTCTAGAAAAAGAAGAAAGAGGTATAGAAACAATAAAAGTTTGGGACAGTCCCCAAGGAGGACTATACAACAATGGTCCACACTTGTAGGGAGAAGAATAGAAAGGCTAAGACGGTGACTAGCAACAGAAATCAAGGACAGTAAGAAGTCCTCCTTTAGGTATGTAGGGAACAGGAGGAAAACAAATGGAGGCATGGGGCCATTGCTTAACTCAGGACAGCTGGTTACTTACACTCAAAAGAAAACTGAACTCCTGAATGACTACTTTGTTTATGTATTTCACTGGACTAAGGGGAAAATCATAAGGTTCAGAATGGGCATGGTGGGTATGACCACCTTCCTAGTGTTAACGTTGAGCTGGTGCATGATCAGTTAGAAAAGTTAGACATTTACAAGTCAGTAGGGCTGGATGAACTTCATCCGAGAGTGCTGAAGGAGCTGGCTGAAGTAATCACAGGACCTCTTGTGAAACTCTTCCAAAACGTGTGGCACTCAGCGGAGGTCCCTGAAGGCTGGAAGAGGGTCAATGTTGTGTCCATCTTCAAGAGGAGGAGAGAGGACCTGGGCAACTGTAGGCCAATTAGCCTAACTTCTGTCCTAGGGAAAGTCCTGGAAAAATTCATCAAGGAGTCTGTGTGATACTCTTGCAGAAGGTAGGATTCTAAATGACAGCCAGTATGGCTTTGTCATGGGAGGGTCTTGTCTTACTAATCTTATCTCCTTCTAATCATGTTCGGTAGTCCAACTCACCACCTGGATAAGAGAGAGGAGGTCGACATTGTATACCCAGACTTCCAAGAAGCCTTTGATCTGGTATCCCATGGTGTTCTCATGGGAAACTTGGAGGACTGTGGTCTTAGCTGCTTGACAGTTAGGTGGGTAGGAAGCTGGCTGTGGGGATGGACCCAGAGAGTTTTAATGAATGGATCTGCGTCATCCTGGTGAGATGTGATCAGTGGTGTCCCTCAGGGGTCAGTACCTGGTCCAGTTCTTTTCAACATCTTTATTAAGATGTGGCGGTGAAGAGCTCACTAGCCAAGTTCACAGATGAGACCAAGTAATGGGGGAGCATGATCATGCTTGAATATAGGCTGCAGATACAGGCGGACCTCAACAGGCTCACAGGTTGGGTGGATCAGAACCAGATCAAGTTCAACATTGAGAAGTGTAAAGTACTTCATCTGGGGATGAACAATCCCCAACATATTTACAGGCTCGGTGGTGCCATACTTTCTACCTCTAAGCTTAATTTTAGAATAAAATAAAACCAAACAATAACTGTGCACCAAAATGAATGCACACCGGAAATCTATCAAAGACAGGAAGGAATACCCAGTTACCTGTGGGGGCACATTTCTCACAAGAAAATCACTCTGTCTCCAGTCTCTCTGTCCTGATCCTCAAAGGAAATTTACAAAACAATTCCCAGAGACAAGCCTATGAACTCCACTTCATCAACCTCCTGGATACTAAAAACCATGGAATAAATATAGACATGGGATTTATGACGCATTATAACCTGTCTGACAGCTGACTTCCCAGGTACTTCTCCACTATTCATTCCCCTTCTCTCCCCCCCTCCACCTAGCCTATCTCTCACCCATTTATTCCTCAATCTACATTTTCACTGACTGCCTGTCTTGTATGCATACCAGCTCAGCCTCTGGCTTTTTTACTTTTCATTCCAGCCAGGAAGAGCACACATCAACTGCTGAAACTTCCTTAGCCTGATGAAGGGTTTTTGAACCCAAAAGCTTGCTTAAATATTGTTCTCCAACTATTTAGTTGGTCTAATAAAAGATATCAGATTCACCCAAAGAACCTTGTCTGCCTAATTTTAAAATAGTTTCTCATAGTGTGACTACTTAATCATGTTTGGTAGTACAGCTGATGTTAGTGGAGCTACTTTTGTGGGCAAACAATTCACTGGTGTGAATCAATTACTTAGAATATTTAGATTGTTCAGCAGAAAGTTTATGTTATGTTATGTTATGTTATGTTATGAAAAGCTCCTTTCACTTACGTGGTGTTTAAAAAGGTATACTGGCTCATGTTTTGGTCTCTCTGTATTGCTAGGTTGAGCAGTAGAAACTGCCTAGATCCACAGAATTTTTCTTACTGTCACTAATTTTGCATGATATACCCCAGCCTTTGAATAAGGGCAGTAATAATAATAGCATACAGTGATAATAGTATGCAGGTTTTTCATCAATGATTGCAGTGCCGTTTTCTGGTTTCCAAGGGGCTACTCCACCCTGAGAATGGACTCCAGTAAGAAAGACAAAGAAAGCAAGTTCTAATGCTGTTTGCCACAGTTCATTTAGAAAGAAACTGATATTTCTTTAAAGGCTATATTCCAGTGCTATGAAGAATTCATTAAAGTCTGTGTAACAAGCACCAACTGATAGCTTCTTCTGATATAAAATCTTTTTAAAGAAATCAAGCCAAAACAACTACCCATTTTTGAAGGTTGATTTTTTGTTTTCAAGGGCACAGACCAGTTAGATGCTTAGCTCTTGCAACAAATTAATATGGGCTAGTTGTGTGGCTCTCCATTTTGCTTTTCAAAAGCTTCCCCTTCATGTGTAGCTTGTCACTGTTTCCTTAATGATGCATTATAGAATAATTGGTTAACTGATACAAGTTGGGAAGTATCTGACTTATTCACTTCTTGGAAAAATTTGCTCTGAAATTATGTACTGCTTCATGTTCATGCCTCTAAATCTGCTTATTACTTAGATTTGGAAAAAAGTATGTGTTTAAAAAAAATAGCTCTAAACTGAGAGCCAACTTGAATTCTAATCCACCAGTTCATGCTGAAGTGAAACACATTGTGCTGTGTCCTTGGAAAACCTTTTTGTCTCCTTGATGTAGATCTACACTGCAAACTCATTAATATTGCCAGTCAAATTATACTTGCATTATTATCATGAAATTGACATCTGTCTGAAATTGCAGTGAGCCCAGAATTCCAATTAAATTTGAATGGAATGAATTTCATGGTTAAAATGTAAACAGAAAAACAAAAGTATGCTTAACTACAGCATTTCCTTTATTTTCACATCCTTGCATAACTTTAGTGAAAGGACACCCCTGTAAATGTTGATTTCACAGCCTGAAGTAATCAGGAAAATAATTGCTTGTTCTGGAAGGAAGGATACTGATTAAAAAAAAAAAAGAGAGAGATGCTTATGATTCTTTCAAGCTTCAGAGGAAAATCTGGGTAGAAAATTCCTATTGATGAATAAAATCCCTTCATGAAAACATACTTTACATAAGAGTTCATGGAGCAAGCCTAGGTTAGTAAAAGAAAATGATTAAAAAATGACAGCACAGAATTTCCTGGTTCATATCACTAATTCCAAAGATGTGTAATGGATCAAACCTTTTTAAATAAATATATTTCTTATATATTTTTTTGACTCTATTCAGAATTTTCTCTATTTTGAGAACCCTTAGTAAGACTGGGGTTAACTTGCATTGGAAGAAATAATATTTTGGACTACAATTAATGTGGAATAAAGGTAGTCAAAACTAGAGGACTATAGACAGACTTCTCTAATGCCTATCAGATGACAAAGTAATACTCATTTAGAAACTTCACTGAAATGTGAAAGCCTATAGGCTCCTGCTTTTAACAGTGAACACATATACATTCAATTTCAGAGTACTGCACACCTCTATCATTTTCTGGAACAGATTAGTTTGCCATCTGTATTCTGAAATTCCTTTCTTGTGTTTATTCAGTATTTACTAAAGGAGAACTAACTAGACAATAACTGAAGGCAATATTTGGTTCTATGTATAGTTGTGTTACTGCACATTTACACCAGTGGCAAGGGAAAAGCACCAGTAACTTAATCCTAAATTTATAGGGGAAAAAATGCATTCATTGTATACCAGGAAATAAGAGATCATATTAAATCACAGATATTTTTAAAGCAAATCACTGTATTAATTTGTATGAACAATACTGTCTGGCATTGAACACAGAAGAATATCACAAGATAGAATGTTGCAAGTGTAGGGTCAAGCAGATATTCTTGAATGTTTTTCGCTGTCTCAAGCTGCATATGGTTTTGGGAGCATGTTTTGGGTAAAGCTATCAATTCAACTTTCCCTCTAGGATAAACATTTTTGAAAGGGATGTGTCAGATTTTAGTCTGCGTAGGTGTGAAAGAGTGTATAAATATTGCAACAGAATGAAGATTACAACTCCACCCCATGCAGGAGCTAAAAGATTTGGCAGCCATTTTTGGAACTGTTGCTGGGAACATTTCAAGCTATTCTGTTACCCAACACTCAAGCATAGTGGGAAAATGGTAAATTGAGTTGGCAAAAAAAATAAAAATAAAAAGAAGAGGAAGTAGAATAAGAGAAGGAAGGAGTCCTGAGCCTTTAAAGATGCAGGATTTCTCTTCCCATGTCTATATACTTGTGGCCATGACAAAAACAAAAGTTAGTAATGTATTTATATTGGGATGATGGCATCTAGGTATGTCAAAGAAATAATGCTTCACAAATGTGTAGTTGCCAACCCTTACCTAACCCTGCTGTATACAGCAGAGTGATTAAAAAATCTTCCTACCCAGCAAAGATTTTCAGATTTTCCTATTGTGTATTGGAAAACTGAGATATTTAGAAGTATGTTGCATTGTGGATTTTTTAAAAATATGTGTGTCCAATAGCCTGCTGGTTGAGACATAGACCTGAGACCCAGTTGAAGAGCCTGATTAGAATCATTCAAGGACTTGTAGTCTCATCTAAGCTGAATGCTGTGATCGTTAGGCTGTTACCTGTTCTGGAATACCGTGGTGGTTCAGGCATTTGCTCATGTTCATGAAGATGACAGAGAATGGCCTTGTATTTGAATGTCCAACATCCCAAAGGAGGGTCTTCACCACTGGCCTGTAGAACAGACACTATTTCTCTCTATTGATAAAATTACTCCATGTTGTAGGAACATTTAGATCCTTTCATTTCTTGAGGCCTATTTCACTATGATAATGATTAAGTAAGAGAACTTGCTTTGCTCCCTGTTTGCTCCCTGTTTACTATAAGGAACTCTCTAAAATTACCTAATATTTTCTAGAATTCTCCACTTGTAAGACTTTCCATGACTTTAAATATATATTTTTAATCTTGGTACCAGTTCCATGTCTGCTTCATATTTTCTAAGGTAGGGCGACCAGAAATGAATACAATTTTAAGATACTAAAATAGTATAATGAAATTATAATATTCTTTGTATTATTTTCTCTTGTCCACATATTCTAAAGCTTAGTATCCTTTTGCCTTGAAAAAGAGATTAATTTAGCTTTCTTTATATAAAATATTTGGCAACTACTCTGTATGGTCTCAAATGTTATGTTTCCAAGTGCTAGAGCTCCACTGAATATCATAGTCAAGAATGTGTAAACTGGCTGCATCTCAACAACTTGGTAATACAGTAGCAATGGAAAAGGAAATATTTAAAACTCTACACATGCAAGGATTTATGACGATATTGCTTTCATGTTCATGTAATCAGGGAAGATCAACAATAATAAAGGCGGGCCTAAGTCCAACTCAGCTCACTTTAATGGGTTTTATGACTTTCTAAAAAAAAAAAAAAAAGAACTTTAGGCTGGAGGTGAGGATGGCTGGGAGAAGGGAGTCAGGCTATAAAAGAGGTGTCTGTATCAGAATCATCATCATTCTACCGTTCCTAAAAACAAAAATATGTACATCTAACTGCATAAGGATACTTACAGTGAAAATAAAGTGCATGTGTGGAGGGGTGGGGGTGGGGAGTTGTTTTTGTTTTTAAGACCTTTCTTTATAGTTTGAATCCAGAAGAGATTATGGCCTTATTTTTGTGGCATATCTGTACATCTATTTGGTTTTCATAAGCCAGAACATGTGCCAACAACCATGAACAGATATTGTAAAACAATGTCTTTCCTGTTGAAATGTAAATAGTTTACACCAGTGATCAGCAACCAGTGGATCTTAATCCACTGATAGATCTATGAGCCTCTTGCGGTAGATCTCAGAGCCTCTTGGAGTCAATCCAAGGCTGCGGTGGGGGGCTGAGTGCCTGTTTGCATGCATGTGCATGCTGCAGTCCATGCGGGAGGGAAGGGGTAGGGACTAGATTGAGGCCTCCATGGTGAGGGACAGTGCAGGAGCAGGGGAAGTTGAGTGGGACCCTGACCAGGTGGGAGTTACCTGCTGGGAAGGCGTGCCCCCAAATAATTTTTTCTCCCTCTGCCTCGATCACCCCCCACCTTCCCTTCCCTTCTCTTCCCAAAGACTTACCTGCTGGGACGGGGGAGGCGGTGGTGTACAGTTGCTTTTAAATACCAAACGTGATCTCCTACTTAAATAGGTTGGTGACCACTGGTTTAAACATATTAATCAATTCCCAATATGGTAATTACCACAATGGAGGAATCTCTATGCTAGATGCTTTTCTGTGTAAGTTACCTTAACTGTAAGATTTCAATTAAGATTTGATTATTATAAGTTTACTATTTTAGTCGTATACTTTACAGCAGTTAGAAAAATAAGATTCCAACGTGCAAAGTGTAATTCCTTGAGTGATTTTACTCGCATAACTAGATTTGAATTATTATTTTAATAGTATGGCATTATTTTTATTGTAGGACCCTCAACTGTAAATACTTACTCACATGAGTAGTCTCAGTGGAGTCAAAGTTAAACATTCCTACCAGTCTTCTAAACCTCTAAAAGCTCAGAAATGAGAGGAGGTTAGTAAATGTTGTACAGTACGGTTAAACTGGATTAACTATAATTAAATGGTCTTAACATTCCTATATTGTATTTTGACTTTATTGCATATATGATTGAGCTAAATTATTCTGTAACAACTGCATCTAATTATACTGTGTTTCAGATGGGAGAGGTGGAAAAAGAACTGTTGATGCCCCTAGCACTTACTTTATATAGGTCTGCAATTCATCTTTCCAATTTCTTTAAAACAGTTTCTGATTGTATTTTCTCCCTTAAACTATATTTAATGTTCCAGTTTAATATTTAAATATATGCTGTGTTTTTTCTTCTCCAACAGCTTGTTCTTAAATTTGAGTTAATAAGTATCGGTGAACACTGAAACAAAACACGGACCTAAAATAAACCTTATAAATTGTGAATATGGGCCCTATTTCTTAATTTTTCACTCATCTAAAACTTTTGTGGGAGTTCAGCATACTCGAGAAATCAATTTGCAATCTTATTTTATTATTTTTTTAAAACTTAAGTGTTTCAGCCAAACACCAGGAGTCTGATCCTCTGTTCTCTCGAGTATTATTTTTCTTTATCCAAGCTACTTATGCCTTACACTGTATAAGTAGGATCACAATTATTTGGCAGAGATATTGATAGAATGTAGGTAGGTGATGTTTCACAAACTTGTACTTTTGTTTAGACTTCAACAAATAAAGACTAAAATAGCGATAATGTGCTACCATCTGTATTCAAAGCCAAGCCATACCTGGAGAGATTCTTCATCTCTCAAGCCCTTATACAAATGAAGTGGCACTGTATCAGAGTGGAAAAATGGAATAAAGGAATCTAACAGTGTAATCAATATGCTTCCCAGAATGCCATGAAAAAAAATCATAAACTAGAGCAGCTGTCAGACCCCTCTACATTCCCATCTAACTATGGAACATATTTTACTCGATAAGAGCTTTTCCCCCAAACAGAATATATGTTTAGTACATATTTTTCTTTGTGAAAAATAAAATGCAACTTTTATGCTATACTAGTGTATATTAACCCAATATATATTTACATATTTTAATAAGTATGAAACTGCAGGTTTAGGGTACAGGAATCTGGTTGATCAGTATTCCTGTTTTTCTCCTATCCCCATGTTGATTTGTTAGCAAACTACAAGGAAATGAGTAGGAAAAGCTAAGTACATGGCCATGAAAGCATGAAAGCATGCTGAGCTTATTCTTTGAGATAGTTCTACAAGTAAGAAATTCATAATCCAAAAAGAGTCTTCATTTTTCTAGAGGATGGAGGACTCAGGCAAACTGAATTACACATGCCTAATATTCTCTTATTCATTCCTCACTTCTACCATCCCGTGGAAAATTTCTGACAGTTAGTGTATGTGGTGAGCAGGCTGAAGAATCAGGCTTACTCAATAGGTTGCTTAAATTAGTTTACAGTCAAGAAGTCTGTAACCAATACCAACTACAATGATACCATGTGGTAAAAATATGTATGGGCCATGCTGCTGCTTTGAAGAATGCCAGGGCAGGTTCTGCTTTGTAGGTGGAAATGCCTATCTGCTGTTTCATTGTCATATTACTATGATTTTAGCTAATGAGTAATAGACAGTTAACTGTGACAAGCTTATTTAGGATGATATACAATACAATGAGAGACCAGTTAATAATTTGTACTGTGTGAAAGAAGGTGAAGAAGAATAAATGCCCCTATGGGTTCAATGATTTTAATACAAGTTTTATAATGATCACATCTGGTGATCCAGGTATTGGACTAAGAAAAGTAGTTTTGTAAGTGAAAGGTGTATCTAAGCAAAGTCAACTCCAGTTTCTCATTACAATTTCCTTCACTCAGTGGTAAACAAAAGGAACCATAGGTGGCATCTTCTAATGCAGGCTTCTTTGCCTGTCAGGGCTTCTATTATGTGTAAGATAAAGTGAGATTAGAATGGAGAAACTTGTGCAAACATGACTGTAGGTGCTGCTCCTACTTTCAACTTTCTTATGCCACTCTGCTTTTTAGCAGATGTTATTCTACTGCTAATAGATCCTGGAGATTCTCTTGAATGCAGACCAAAAAAGTGATATTTATTTTTAACTGAATCACTCTTGGACATAAAGTGGGGTTTAAAGGACATGAAAAAGGAATTTGCTGACCTGAACTAGCTTTGCAAAGTCTGTGAAACCCCACATTCCATCATCAGTAATCACTAAATTCTATAATTTTGCAAGGTACAATGTCCCTAGTGATGAAGGAGATTTTTTTTGTCTGTAGTTGATCAACATATTTAAGCAGATTTAAATGTTTAAAAGAATTGTCTAATGAATACCATATCCTTAGCAGCATAGGGCAGTGTAAGTGAAACAGTATAAAGAGTTACCCCAAAGAGGAGACACAAGAATCCACCAGTAAAAAGCCAACCAAATTTTGTTTAACTTTCTGTACTCTTGTGTTGTATTGCTTTGTTTCCCATTTGTTAGGATAAGTGGTCGGTAAACAAGATAAAGTTCACATACTTTAATATTATTAAAATGTTCTCTAAACATTCCCTTTAGTTCAACAAATTAGTAATCTTGTCATGGGTCAAGTATTTACTGTATAATCCAGAGTGTTTAAAAATGTCTGTAGCTTTATCATCGGAAAAAATGTCAACTTTGTTAGACCGATTTTATTTTTATTTATTTTTTCTTTGATCTTCTATTGCAGCTAAAAGCCCTGAATCATGCATGCTTAAGAATGCTGTTTAGAAGGGTTATTGTGTTCACTTAGAGTCAAACTGTAGGATTTTTCCAGACAGACCGTTTACTTTTTTTTAAAAAGGGTCTTGTTTCTAGCCTCAGTGAATAATTATAAATAAGTATACCCTACCATATTCTCCAAACTGCATGACTAGTTTTATTTCTTCCTCTCTTGTGGTATCTCTGGTAGTGCCATTGGCTCTCTAGCTTGCTTTTTATAGATAAAAACTTAAAGAAGTTCAGCCCCTAATAAAATTACAAATATTAAAATATTGTGAAGGCATCTTTTGCATACCAGCTGTGTTTTGCAAAATAACATATGTAAACATTTAATTGAACTGCCAGGTAGTCCAGCTGTTGGTTTCACCATTTTTATGCCCTCTGTATTTCCTCTTCATGAACTTCCAGTCATTTAGTTTTGTCTGTAGGTTTGACCTTTATTTCAGGAATACCCATATTTATTTACAAACATAACTATTCTTGCACAAATATTTTACTAATTGCTGGTTGTATGTTATTTACTCTTCACTGTTTTCATGTTCTTATTTAAAAAGTGTTATTTGGCCAGTAGGAGTGCAAAAACAATACCATGTGACAGGTGGCCATTACAAACAGTCCATTTGAACAACTGGCAAAGAATCCCAAGGCTGAGATTTGTTTGCTGAAGCTGTTTGAAGAAATCAGGATCAGTTTGCAAACTTTTATCCTAACTCTTCTGCTGATTAACAGTAGTTAGAACCCCAAAGAATAATTTATCTGTTGGGGTGGGCATAACCTAATGCTGGGAAGCCAGAGGATTGTCATGCTGTGATCTTATTTTATTGATGTGAAGACAGAAGGTTTTAGTCCTGTTAGTCTGAAGTCAGAAAGTTGCATTGAAGTGAGCTCTACTTAAGAAAGCTTATGCTCTTTGATTTAATTAGTCTATAAGGTGGAAAACTCCCCTGCCTTTTGATTGATTTTATTTATATCATATTCACTAGACACTGGACCAAGACATTAGGAAGCATGTAGGTAATCCGCCTTCCAGGAATATTAGCCCTCATACCAGTGCTTGGTTTTCAGAAAGCAATTGGCTCCTTATATTAGCCAATTCTTTCAAAGAAAGTTGCTTCACCATAACTAATGCTACAGTTTCAGTCTGTATACATCTCATGTGCCAAGACCATGTATAACAGAGCTACCCAGTGACTTTGGCAAAAAGCAAAATTCAATAAAGCTCTTTTCCCCACTGATGCAGGGAGCAGGCTTCCCTGCCCCAACGACTCTGGCTGCCACAGCAGAAGGCGCAATGGAGGCATGGCCTGTCGCACAGTTTTGCAATGCCCATAACTAAATTTCTAGATGTCAACTGAACCTTAAGTAGATACCTAGTAAAACAGTGAATTTTGGGATTATAGTTTTTGTTTAAATACCTCAGCTTCACTCAAGGTTTTTATCTAATTCTAAATTAATAAGAATGTATTTATGAATAATGAAACAAGATCCAGTTTAGGGGCATACGGTTTTGTTTTATTTGAACTGGATGCACTGACTGCTTTAGAAAAAGAAGCTGATAGAAGTACAAGCCTTTATGCCTTCACCTGATTTTAAAGGAAACACGTCTCATGTGAGAAGTACTTCAGGACAATGATCTTCAAAGACATGCTCGCTTGTAAGATGCATATGAGTGTCCTTTTTTATTTTGTAAAATATGTCATTACTGAGATGGTTATTTACTGTTTGACTCTGAAGTTCCTGTCCTCTTGGTGGAATTTTTCAGATAGGGGTCAAGTAGGATTGAACCTCCTAATTATTAAGGATTTCTTCACTATTGGAATCCTTAAAATCCTGGTAAAATGTTCAAAACATCTTGAGATAAATTTGGAATTTCAAAACTTGAAAATGGAGAAGATTTACCTTGTTGACTGCAAAATTGGTGGTACTCTCATAGCTTCAATCCTTTAACACAAACATTTAAGCATGTTTTTTATCACTTTGAGAACTCCCATCCCTAATGTAACTCTGGGTGGTCCTCATGTCAGAGTAAATCCCACTGTAATGGCTTAATCAATTTAAATCCGCAATTATCCTGAATTGCACAAACAAAAAAAATTAAAAATACTTAGTTAATACCATATTGCAATCTGCTACTTGTTTGGAGAATAGAATACAATAAGAGATGACCACCGCAATTCAAACTCCTCTCTCAGCAATGAAACCCTCTTTTTTCTGAGTATGTTAATTAAGGGTCATATCCAAAACAGGATTTAGACAACCAAAATGGGGTTTACACATGAAGTTCAAAATTGTGAACCAAAAACCACAATTGTAACCCATAAACAAGGGATGCCACATACAAATCACAAAGGAAGAATCCCGGAAAGCTGGGGATGTTCAGTGCTTTTAATGGTCATTATTGTTAAATTGGTGTTCTAGCTTACAAAATCTAGTGGTAGCAAACATCACATCTGAAGGGAACTGGTTGCTGTTTGCGAATATTTTCTGTAAATGCCTGTGAAAAGTAACCCACAGGCTTAAACTACATGTCATCTAAGGTATATTTGAACAAGGGTACTTTAGACCAATACATGAGGAAATGTGTATTTATAGCCCTAGTTGCTTTTTAATAATTATTTTAGACACCTGTTGCAGGAAACATAAAGTAAAGACCATCACTTCAGTTGAAATTTGCACTTGTGATACTTGCTGCAGACACATTTCTTTTCCTTGCTGTTCATATTTGGGTTGCAATAGGCAAAACACTGGATAAATTTTGCAGCAAGATGTGTCTCCAACATTTCGTGAAACATTCCACAGCTTATAAAGAGCCAGACATAACCTACTAAAAATGAGTAAAGTCTTCTTTTATATTTCCATTTCCTTCTACACTTTTATAATACCTGTGAAAACTTTTTACAGGCATAGAATTTGAAGCTGCTTTCTCCTCTTTTTCTTTGAAACAACTCTTACTACTTTCAGTGCAAACTTTGTTACTAATATAAACTTTTAGCATATGGCTCAGATACATTAATGACCAAGTCCCAAGTGTCCTTTATTGTGCCTCAGTCAATTAAGCATTATATTTGAACATGTTATGAAAACCAAGTTCTAAAAAGTATAAAATAAATAAATAAATTTACTCAAAGTTTAACAGGTGTGCAACCAGGGCTGGGCATGGGTGAACCAAGCAGCCCCTGGGGCCCAGACAGAAAGGGGGGCCAAAAAATAGTAATGTTTTTGTGTTGTCTGATTATTATTATCACAACCTCTTGTGAACGGGGGCCTAGTACTAAAAATTTGCCCGGGGATGCCAGGAGTCTAGGTAGGGTATGCGCTACTTGAAGTTGCATCTTAATTACCAATCCCTGGTTTCATTTTACACCAGGGCAAATCCTTCCTCTTATCTGCATGAACCTAATTTTAGCTAAGGAAGTAGCACAGTAATATGTAAACCCTTTGGTAGGGACCATGTTTTTGTTTTGTATTTGGATGGTGCCTAAGTCCAAGGCTGTACCACAGTCAAAACAGTAAGTTAGCACACATAGAAGAAGTTTACTGAAGATTGGTGCGCAGCTCAGAGTAAGTGGGGAAAAAAAATAATGATTCATTGTATGAGATGCCTTGCTGTACAATGTAGCAGTATAGCCTTTCAGTGCTAGCAGTGAGATGATTAGCAATGTTACAGTGGTGGTTTAGGAGGTAGCCCATCCACAACAGCACAATTTTTTGGATGACTTGCCTCTGGGATAGTAAGATCTATCCTTGGATCTATGGAACAGGAGTAATTCAAAGACATATTCATGATAAACTTAATTCTAAATGACTAAGTAACTAATTGAAAGGAGATACAAAAGGAGGCTCCCCTAGGACTTTTTCTGGATCCTATAATGTTCAGAATCTTTGTTAATTACTTGGAGAATGCTTTCAGAGGTATATTTATTAATCTGCAAATGATACAAGTCTAGGTGCAGTAAAAGACACTTTGGAGAACAGGGTTATGATTGAAAATGACCTTGATTAGAGAAATGATCTGAATTAAAACAATTAGTTAAATTTTAAGATAAGTGTAAAATACTGATGAAAAAATCAAATGTACTAGTAAAAACTGGGGAACAACTGTCTTGGCTGCAATACTGCAGAAACATAGTTTGGTTTATAATGGATATGATAAGATAGATCAGTCCATGGATGTAGTGTTTTGAGGGGAGAATCTAAAAGCACACTGGGATGTATTAATTGGAGAGTCTTCATATAAATTCATGGGACATGATTCTTCCAGACTATTCAGCGCTGTTGAGGCCTCATCTAGGTCCGTGGCATGCATTAAATTCATTAATGATGAATATGGCATTTAAAGTCCCTAGGGGCTAATTAGCCATAAATGGATAGGCACCTATACAATTCAAGGTGCCATAAAATGGCAAAACAACCATGTTGACAGTAGGCTCATACAAATTGTTTTGTGTGGGATGGTCTGGATAGGGATAATCCTACCTTAGGCAGGGGGTTGGACTTGATGATTTCTGGAGGTCCCTTCCAGGCCTTTTTCTCTATAATAAAAATGTTTCACATATAGGGCATGTCTACACGAGACACTATATGCACAGTAGACTAATTCTGCTGCACATTAGCATGGCAGGGACAAACTGTAATAATGTGCAGAATTAGTCTACTGTGAATTACCATCACAAAAGAAAGTATGCACTGGTGCTGCTGCGCAGTGGTGCCGATTACGGTGCATTAAGTTTAATACGTATTATTACAGGTACTAAACTTAATCTGCCATAATAATGGCATATTAATGAATGTGTAGATATGCCCATAACATAGAATATTTTTATGGCTGACTTTTATGGCATTTTAAATTAAACATATGGCATGCTTATACCCCAGGGCTATCTGGGGCAGATGCCTGATAATTAGGGGATTGTCAGGATCAGCGCTGGACAGATCTGGTTCTTACAGAGGCAGTACTGACAATTGTGTTGGCACCAGCCCCTGGGGTAGCATCTGTTCTCCAACTGGGCCTGTGGTTCACCTGTGGGCTCCTGGCAGAGAGAGCCAAGAGGCTCTCATGCTGAGGAGTTTAAACCCCAACTAGACAGGCCCAGTGTGGCTGCACAGTATGAGGGTTCAGCTCCTGGCAGAGAAGCCAAAGAACTTCCTCCCCTAGGGACTTTAAATGCCATATTCATCATTTACAACCCTAACAGGAAAAGCCACCACCAAGACTCTTTCCGCCAGGAACCTCTTTCCCCTGGCACCCAGCAGCTCTGTGGGGGAAGCTCACAAACCAATCACCTAAGTGTTGGCCCTGGGTATCAAAGCAGTCCTAGAGCTGACATAATTTGATTGTTATCCATGGGACCACCCTGGGCCCTGGGAAGCTGCAGGCACTCAAGCTTTCAACTTCCTGGTGCAGGGCAAACCTGAGATTGTGATCCTTGGCAAGTAGAAAGGGTACCATAGGGATCTTATCTCCAATTCCAAAATCATGCCTTTTGCCATGCATGGCAAGCACTGGGGAGACTATCCAGAATGATTTTGCTGTCACTGACGTACAACTCATGGAAGAGAAACTGGGAATGTCTGTTACTGCTCCCTGAAAAAGTGACAATAGCCCATTTTTATGGGGCCTCATGTCCTACACAGAAGTTGGAAGACCACACTCTCCTTAGTGCCCATGAACTGTTTCTGAATAAAGCTGTTTTAATGAAGTTTTTTTTGTGTCAGCACAAACACTTAAACCAGATTGTTAATATTTACCCTTACATTCAGAAAAAAAAAGTTTGTTCTTAGTTTGAACTATGTAAAGTGTGTCCAGATACAACAGCAGTTGGGTTTTTATGAATGCATGTAATCAATAATATTAATAACTTGGCTGGCAAATTCTGACAAATTACCTATTTACATCATGAATGTCAATAGCTACTGTAGCTCCTAACAAAAACAAGATTTCTTCTTTGAATTGTTTTGAAAAAGTGCTGGCCTGGAAAGTGCTCAAACAATACTTATTTTCCCAAATTGGCAAAAGAATGTTTTCAAAATTTGCAAAGAGGTGGGGCACCCAAACATGCTCTTATGTTTAAATATTTAAATTGCAGCCACAAATTGAACTTTAGCAACTGCCTGACCTTCTACCTAGTGAACCTTTGTAAGATAATGACAAAAGGGACGTGGGCAACATTCCAAACTAAATAAGCATAATAGACAAAGTTAATTTCAAACATCAGAATAGATGGAAATATACCCTCTATTAAACATGTTGAAGCAGTTTAATATGACATTTGCATAATTAACAGGAGATTTTGAAATAAATTTAGCTCTGTGTTGCCAGAGTGAATCATTCCTCATATATTTTGAATCATTAACTGCATATTAGCATCTGTATCTTAGTGTTTTTGCAGAGGCTGAATATTCCTCAATACTATATTAGGGTTGGAATGCTGCACCTTTGATGGTCCAAGGAAAATAAGAGAGGGAAGTTATGTGTTTGTAGTTTTTTATTGGACCAACTGTAGAGCTGTATAGTTGGTCCAATAAAAGATATCACAAATCCCTCCATCGTCATTCTAGTTAACTATGCCTCTTCCTTATAGCCATGCCACTCTATTTATATATAACAAAATATATTAAATGTTAATTACATATACATACACAATTACATATATGTTATTATATACAGCGACTATATTGGAGAAATTCACCGTAAACAGGGTAATTTTTTTTTACAGAAAGTTGCTGAATCTGGTTCACAAAATATATCCTCTTTTGTAAGAGCACCAACTATAATGAAATCTCAGTTTGGCTTCTAAATAATAAGTTCTCAAGATCAGAATAATACTATGGGTAAACTGAAAAGGTAGAGTGATAGTTACAGGCTGCTGCAGTAATCTGTGCTTTCATTTTCCCAACACACATTTTAGCAAATGTTTCTCTGCTTTAGTAATAATTTGGCTTACTAGCAAAATGTGGTTGAAAAAGAGAATAATGGTAGTGATCCGAAGTCCAACAAACATTTCTCACCCCAAAAAAATCCAAAACCCTTTAAAACGATCATCTTGCTAGAAAAGTAATGGGTTGAAATCACTTTGGTACCTGGGCATGATGAATAAAAATCAACTCATTAGGGGGCCCTGGAATGGATCCAGACTATGGGGTTCTTTGTGGGATGGATCCAACTTGAAGCATGAGGACTCCTGCAGTAGCCACCACAGCTATGGTGGTGGTGTGGGGTTCCATAATGGTGGTGGAAGTGGGGGCAGTGCAGGGTCTGGTGGCAATGGGGATACAAGGTCTGGCATGGGTGGAGGTGTACAGGGTCCAAGGAGAGCAAGGACAGAGTCAAGCTCACTGATGATGGCCATGCCAAAAAGGGGCAAAGAGTCCATCTTCTGGAGCCCTCTGGCAGCCCAGTGAGCTGTATAGAGAGGCTATGCAGGTCAATTTGAGCCCACAAGCCATATGTTTGACACCCCGGCATACAGCATAGAGGTGTATCTGTGTCTCAAGTGAAGTGCTACCTTAATTGCTATGTTATCCGAGAACTATGGTATGGTGCACTATTCATTTTGTACTTGGAAAACAGTAGGGACAAGTTAGATAAGCAGAATGTAATAGCCGTATTCACAGTTAGTTAGATCTAGAGGGGATGCAGTGACGCAGCCACAATCCCTGCCACCCCCTCGCCTTTTTGATCACACCACAGAAGCAGAAGCTGGAGACTTTCTAATTTCCCCAGGTAGGTAAGAATGCCTCTCTCCTTCCCCTCTGTGTTCAGAGATTGGGATCCCCATTTGTAAAATCTAGGATTTGTTTCTGTCTATGTTTGGACTTTGCCTGAATCTCTAAGATAACTTATATTGATGTATGAACAATACATAGTATTCTACCTACTGCTTCATATGTGCTGAAGTCTCCTAATTGAATACTTCTAATAGAATACTTCTAATAGAATGTTCTTTTCAGATTGTGATAGCAGGTAAAGTTTATCACTAAGATGATATAGCTGCAAGATTGAGAGTATGGGTGGAAAGGAAGTAAACTTCCTATCCACTGCACATTCTTAGAATGTCTGGTTTTTCCCATCCCAAAAGAAAAATAGAAATTTCAAATTTGTATGCACTTCCAAAAAACAATATCTGTTTGTGTTGCCTCAGTTTATAAAGAAACTTTTGAAAAATATAATTGTTATTTTGCCTTTTTTTAATCATCTAAACTTGCCAAGTTGTTTAAACCATAAAGGATCAGTCTGACTTGAAAAAAGCAAAGCCTTTCATTTCAAATCTCTCAAAATAAGATGTTTTGAATATTTTGAAACTTTCTTCTTAAAAGTTTTCAAGATGAGGTTCAGAACAGTTTTGACTAATTGGTATTTTTTGTAGAGAACATATTTCTGACGTATGCTAATGCAGACTTGTGGCAAGTAGCATTATTTCCCCGAGAAGATTTTAGAAAAGAAAAGCATTTTAAGCAACAGTATTGTGCTGATTCCTGAGACAGCCCTAAATCCCAGCCCTAGCAAGTTTATACAAATATTTTCATAGGAATGGAAGATTATCTCACAAATCTTCAAAGTTCTTCATTCAAATGTTTTGCCCACTTTTTTTGTCAGACTTAACTTTTTGTCCTACATTTTGGCTTTGGTAGAAAGATACTGCTTGGATAAAAATATAAATAAAAACAATTAAATAAGTGGGCAAAAATCAGAGACACTTAACACTTCAGAAACTGCTTTTATATTTTTTTTTCAGAAAAATAAATCCCGAAACGAAATATATGTATGAACGATAGCATTGAAGCTAAATACAGGAAAGCGTGTACTGTTGTATACCATTGTGGAATCATAGAAGAGATGATAATAAAAATCATTAATACCGAGTAGTGTTCTACATTCTCAGTTTTTATTTAAAAAAAAAAACTTGGAATTGTTCAGGGTTTATCTTTGAAACACAAAAACCGGGATGAAACCAGAATAAAAGAAAGAAAAGGAAAATAAATCATTTTAAATTGAGGGGAAATTGGTGGTGAGGGAGGGAAGGAGTAAAGCTAGGACTAGGGAAGGGCAGGGGGAGGGGCGTGGCACAGCCTGTCAGCTGCTCCCAGGCCTGCAGCAGGGAGCAAAGTGGGCGGAGCTGTCAGTGGGTGTGGGGCATGGAGCCACAGCTCTTGCTGCTATGTTTGCTGGAGGGCTGGGGAGGCCTTTGCTGGACTCTTAATGGTGGGTGCATGCCCCCGGATCAGTGGCAGGAAGCACATGGTGCCATGCCCAGCCTTTCTTCCCTGGCTGCATTCGTGCCCCTCCCCCTTGCTGCAGCATCCTGCTGCCAGGCTGCCCTGGCATTTGGGGTATAGAGGGAGTAATGCAGAGTCAGATGTGTAGCTGGGGACCCATCCCTGGCATCAGCACCTCCCACCCCACACGAGGTCAGACCTGGGAGTCCCACACCCCCAGGCAGTGCTCCAGCCCCACAGGCCTGTGCAGAGTGGCTGGGTGCAGCACCTACCGCAGGGAGTGGGGCCAAGCTCTCCCACCTGCCCCCCTTGGTAGGGTTAACAGCTCCCAGTGCCTGAGGCAAGGCTGAATTGGAGCTGCCAGGGTGCAGGTCAGACCTGCCTGCCCCAGGAGCGATTCCTGCAGCCTAGCCTACACCACATCAGAGCCAGGAGCCTACATCAGAGCCAGGAGCCCTACGCCCCCAGACAGCAGCTCCGGCCACCGTCCCCCCGGCCCTTGCATGGCTGCAACCACCCCCCCCACCTTCCCACCCCATATGCACCTGCCGCCACTGCCCCTCCCACCACACCACATCCAGCTGGAAATCTGTGCCTCAGGTAACCAGCACAGCAGCATTTTTTGCTTACCAGCACCATCTGTTTTTCAGTTCAAATCTCTGTTAACTGGCATGAGTGGGGAATGCGCCATTCCCCACTTGTACTGGTTATAAATCAGTAAAAACTGAATAACTTTAAAAAATCAGGGAATTTATCTGAAAATCAGTAAAAACAGAGAATGTGGAATACTAGTACTGAGTCAACTTAGCTGTGCATGTTACATTTTGCCTGTTTATCTCAAGGAATATGGATTTGCTTATATTATATGTGAAAGGGGATTTTTTTAAGTACTGTGGGATTTAAACAAAAAAGTATAATAATGCTCCATAATATATCAATCAATATTCAAATTAATCCTCGGGGCTTTTTTTTGTTATAATTTCAGTACTTTTTCTTTTTTTTTATCATCCTTACTGTGGTGCACCATTTCCAAATACTTTTGTTGCTCAGCAAGTAAACGAATTAGAGCTATTTTTTCCTTCTCCAAAATAATAACTTACATAGAGACATTTTAATCAAAAAGGGACCAAGCTCAGAGAGTCGAATGGTGGTCCTGAATAATAAAAAAGTAAAGGGAAAATTTGTCACATTTCTACTTTTATTTTTTTTCAAAAATAATGAAAATCCGAAAATTGGATGCATTTTTTTCATAAGTTCTACCTGTTATATGCACTGATAAATTACCAGGCTGAAAACACAAAGAACAATTGATGTATAATAATATAGATATAACAATGTAGATGTCCCCTCTCTGTCAATAAAATATTTTAAAAGAAAATGTTGAATGGCTACAATCACCTTTGGAAATTTTACTTATTTAAAGATATTGCATTGAATGGAAAAGTTTGATAGGGTGGTTACTAGACTATTCCTAAATATTTGTGGCTAGGTGTGTTTGTAAACCATGCCTTGTGATAGCTTCTTAAGTGCATTGCCTATAATGTGAAGAGGGGACCATGCATGCTTAGCCCATTTAACCAAAATTACCATCGATTGGGTGATCTTTTGGTTAGAGCACAGGAAATTTAGAGTTAATTAAATTTGGGTTAATGCTAGGGCATTACTGTTGACTGCCTGTGTGACCTTGATAATAATTTGTTGGGATCAGTTGTTAGAAGTACATAAGAATAATGGGTGTCTAGATAACTAAATGGGTTTTGGTATCCAGGACTCGTGACTATTATAAATTCTGTCTCTAGCTAAATCTCCCCTTTTTTGGTAAAATCATGGGACTGGGTTGGAGAGGAGAAGACTCCGAGGATAACCTCAGCAAGTTCTTCTCTGGTCATGACAAATTTGGCTTGCTGTCCTGGAAATGGCGTGAGGGGTCTCCTTTATGTCCTTCACATATTTGCTTCACCTCAACACTTCATTCCTCCATATCCCTGGTATCCATTTTCAGGTCTTCAAGCTAGAAAGGTTTGATTTCTGAAAGGAACTTAGTCTACAAAATTTTAAAACAAAATCAATGTTTTAATTTAGATTTATGAAACAATTGTTAAATCATGATGCTATGAAAGATTATTTGATAATAAAAATATATTTTGCTTCCCAGTATGGCTTTTCAAAATTAAATTATAACCTGTGTGAAGTTCTGTTTGCCAAAATGTGGACAAAATAAACAAGATTCATGGGAAAGTCCCAAACAATAAAATGTTATAAATGTAGGAACAACCACACACAAATTTAATCTTGACTTGGCTTTGTTTTGGGGTACCTCTCCAAAGCAATCTTTGAGTGAACTGAAAATCACATCACAAAAATCAGTACTCACACATACTGGATTAAGCCTTTACACCCTTGACAGTGAGCACCTTTGTGGTTGCACCCCATATACTTGCTGTAAATCAATGTTTATATTTTGAAACCAAGGCTCCCAAATATTGGAAATTATATGTCTATTTGTGAATCCACTTGACCAGTATTTCTATTATAGTAGCACCCATTTGCCTGCATATTATAAACTCAGTGCAAGAAAGAGTCCCCAGGCCAAAAAGTTTACACAAAGATATGGTGAACTCTCTAACATGTGCGAAGATAGGCAGGCAACATTGATATGTATGAGTAGCCGCATGTGCTATTCATGTACACATGTGCACATCCATGTGCTATTCATGTACACATGTACTTTACTGCAGAGTAGACTAATTAGCTGAGTAAAGTGTCATCAGCTATACATTTGACAGTATTAGGCCACAGTGAACTAATTTATGCTGCAGTAAGATAGTACTGTTAGGGACAGTACTATCTTACACCAGGGTAATTTCCTATGATTAAACACATACGCGTGCACAGACTGTGGGTATAAAATGTACCTTATCAGCCCACTCAGCTGGAAGCCAGGCTCCTGCCATCTAGCCACACAGCTGCCGCCTAGCCACCTAGCCATACTTTCAGCACCTTGTGCCCCAGCCAGCCCCTCCACTGTCTGACATCAGGAACCTGGGGCTGAGCGGTCCTGACGTAAACTGTTGCACCGTGGCTCAAATTGCTGCTGTCCCTCGTGCACATGTAGACTCTGCATCTGAGAGCAGTTTACCCTGCCTCAAACTGTTATGGAGTGTATTGTTTCACTTTAGTTGCACATATAGGTGGACCTGCTAGTGTTATGGTATGCAGCTATACCACATTTAGTCTAGCTGTGAAGGATACCTAGTGCATTCCAGGCATAACATGACTTGCAAAGTAGCACTGAAAAAATGTGTCAGATGATGAGCCCTAAGACGGTGGTTCTCAACCTCTTTTGTACCAGGATGCATTTGTAAACATTAGCCAGTCCCACCCCAGTAAATTCTTTAAGGAGAAAATGGCCCCCTGGCTTCACCAGTGCCCCTCACTCCCCAGCTGCTGCCCTCCACCTGCAGTACCCAGCCCCACAGCATGTGAAGCAGGGGGTTGGTGCATGGGGCAGTGGCTATGTGTGTGGGCATGGGGGGCCATCCTGCAGGGAAACCCCACTGTTTCCCATATTTTCCTCCTTTAAAGGAGAATCACATTTTAAAGTTTGTTCACAATCCTTTCATATATTCCTTGAAATTCCCTTTCTAAAAATAATTCATAATATTGAATAGTCTAATTAGCTTGAAATGTTGAGAGATGTGTGACCTAATTCTACCTCCATATGAATGGGTTTAGCTCACGTTGTCTACATTGCACACATATGAGTGAGTGTCAAAGAGGGCCTGGAAGGCAGGCCCTCAGTAGTTTAGGGCAGTTTTTTTTGAGGAAATAGTATATATGCTATTGTTTTCCTTTGGTTACTAATCAGAAAAGAATTATGGAAGCCTTGATTTAGAAGAGTGTCCTCACTTAGAAAAGGCTGTTAAACCTTGCTGATATCAATGAGACATAAAAACAGTAAGCACATCTTTAAATATTAAGGTCTAAGAATTTAAGGGTGAAAGTTAAAGAATAATTGAGATTTTTTTTAATTAGCATGTTACATAAAAGGGAACGTTTAGTTGTTAAAACAATAAATTATTCCTAAATTATATGTTATTTTCAGGGCACTTCCACAAAGAGAGAAATTGTGTATGTAAGTGAAACCATGTACAATAAAATGTTTTTTGGGTTTTTTTGCAAACCCTTCCTATCCCCCTTGTAAAACTGATGTTATGCTGCTATATGGCCCATTTTATTAAAACTAATGGCATTTTTTATATTTCCAAATAATTAAAAAAATATAACTGTTCACCATTCTTACTTTACTCTTTCTTCTAACTGCTTACCTTACACAACCTTAATTTAACAAGTAAATGTAAACTCTACAGATATGTTGGCTAACTTTTGAAGGCTGTGTTTGTAATTTGATAGAAATGCTTTTTCATGAAGTAACATTTGAATAGGGCCCTGGAAGTAATTCTGAACCTATTATCAATGTAAATTAATCCATGAATGAGGCTCATTATTTTCAAAGAAGAAAAAATGGTGTAAATTTAAATGTAATTCAGAATTAAATCTGAAACAGGAAAGTCAGATAGAAGGATTTATACCAGCAGCAGGCTAGTTAGAATCCAGAAAACAGATGTTGAGTTTCTGGGGTTAACCTCAAGAATCCAATAGTTGAAGCAGACCACAATAATTATGAGCACAGATAAAGAATCACAAGATCTTAAAAAAAAAAAAAGTGGAGCATGTTTTATTTGCACTTGTTTTTGAGATTATAGGATTACCATTTTCAGACTCTTCTCTGCAATCTTTTTATTTAAAAAATAGATTGCCATTGAACAAATATTTCGCCTTTTAAGGAAACAGTAGTTCTTGC
This sequence comes from Crocodylus siamensis, assembly GCF_052110815.1. NCBI lineage: Eukaryota > Metazoa > Chordata > Crocodylia > Crocodylidae > Crocodylus > Crocodylus siamensis. The sequence goes on from NC_143399.1 coordinate 111,362,623, forward strand.
AGTGTACTCATAGCAATAACATGAAAATTGGCACAGAGGAGCTTCTCAGCTTCTTTTCAGCTCAGCATAAATGGTGGGCAGTAATGAAGAGCTAGGAGGTTAACTTCTACCTGTAAAATCTCCTACACATGTGAGCATGAGCACACATGCACACCAACTGCCTGCCTCTTTTTGCTTTGCAGAAACAAAAACGGAGAAATAGCTGGGGATGAAGGGACAAAATGCATGGTGGCCTTTTACTGTAGTACTACTGAATGTGGCCAGAGTAGAGAGGTGAATGAAGGCCTGGCTGCTGGAGTTCAAACCTTTTAAGAGATTCTTCCTCTGTAGACAGACAGGGCTGAGAGCTATATATATTCAGAGGCTTCATTTTCATGTTGGGGCTGAATCACAAAATTCAAATATTATAAACAGTCTTAATGCAAAGTCACACTTCTGTTTCACAGGCAGCAACAGCGTAGTCAAATGGAGAGATGAAAAAAGAAAGTTGATTGAGTAAGGAGCTGGTTGGCTAGCAACTAAAGATAGTACATCAGATCTTCCCAGCTGAGGAGCAAATGGAATATGGCTTGTGAAACGTGTGAGGGAGCTGAAAGGGGAAACTGAAGAAGGCTGTGACTTGTTGAGGTGTATGGGGTGCATAGTAGAGAGAGATCTCTCTACTCATTTTCCAGGGCAGCTGGATGGGAATTGCAGCAAAAAAACTTAGAACAATCAGTATTTTGATTCAGGAATTGGCAAATTGTGTGTATGGTCTCAGTTGGGCAAAAGGCATAGGAGAAAGGAGTCTCCTGGTTATCTCAGTTTTGTGACAGAAGCATTCTTCCATTAGAATTAAACTGCTACTTGGCATCTAGTTACATTCTGTTATTGCTAATGATAAATAACCCTAGTGGTTATTCACCTTTGTGCTAGAATAAGGACTAGGCACATCCTGCTAAAATAGTGCATGAGCAAATGTCATATTTACTGAATAGTTATGGGTTTGTGGTGCATGTTAATTAGGAAAGGGTTAATTTGTGCTTAAAAGAAAAACCTAGCATGTAGAAAGGGCACATGACTGGGAAATGGGAGACCTTGGGTCCATTATTGGTTCTCATTAATTCTGTCTAGCATATAGAAAATACTTAAGAGCTTCCATAAAGGGGACAAGGAAAATGAAGGTACACAGGATCTTTGAAAAATTAGATCATTGCTTTAGCTGACTAATTTCAGGCCTCTGGACTTGTAAATATTGCTCTTTAATACCTATCTCTTCATTGGTAAAATGCTAGTGATATCTGTATAACACTTCAAAATCCTCAGGCACCCAGTACTATAAAAATGCCTGTACAGATATGCATACCTTGCTTTATTGCCATAACAATAACATTTAAGTAATTAGATTCTGTGTTTTGTTTAATTAATTTTGCAGCCTGTGAGTTCACAGACATTTCTGGCCATTAGCTTAGCTTTGACAAGCAAACTTTTATAGCAAGCATGATACACTACTCAAATCTTTTGGACTTACATTTATACCTCTTTTCCCTCCTTGGCTAAAGGATTAGGCAATCTTCTTCCTCTTACACTTTTGTAAAAAGGCCAGCAACTGACACTTGTGATAGAAGAACATCTTTAATCTTCCTTATATATCACTGCCTGCCAAGAAATATCACTGCCTGCCAAGAAAATGAAGGATGGCAAGAATGTTTCTAAAATCTTTTTTTCTAAGAAATAATGTATTGGTTTGTTCATATTTTGGACATTAGTTTGAATCAGTATTTTGCCAATTTAAAAAAGGAACCCAAAAAACAGGATTATAAACTCAAAACACAATTTGTAGACTCAATTGGAATAATTCCTACCTTCTTTCTGTTTCACTACTGTTTTCATCTCACATTAGAAAGGTGTAGTTTATGCACTTAATTCTGAAAATGTCTGACTAGAAAAGTCTTTAAAATAGAGTGGCTGGGTGCATATACATGAGACACTGAGGTGACATAGCTCATCTCTATAGCAACGTAGCATATGCAGGCACTAAACGTGATGCCGCCATTACTGCGCAGTAGCTCATTGCTACTGACGCTCATTGCTACTGTGCAGTAGCGTCGGAAATTATTTATGCACCGCTGGGACTATGTAGTACCAGCAGATACTGTGCAAGTACTAAAGCAAGTACTAAATGACTGCGCACTACCAACTGTACTGTCAGGCGTGTGTATAGATGTACCCAGTATAGAATTACTAGATTGCTATTTTTGGTGGATGCTTCTCTTAGACTGCCCTCTATAATCAGGCACAAATAGGCTGCCTATACACATGCTTGGAGGTCTGTGCAGGGGTGGCATTTTAATAAGAGTAGTTTCTGTGCAGCCACTCTAGCTAAAGTGACTCACCATCATGTGTTTTAAGTCCCCACTTGTTTAAAAGGATGTTTTAAACAAGGATGCTTTATCTGTACCCCAAGATGCTTTATCTAAGCTTCATTTGATGAAGTTTAGTTAAGGCATCTCATAGCCATTTTAAAATGCATGGGAGCTTGATGCAAATGGCAGTGAGGCAATATTGCAGTGTTCTAATTAGAACGTGGAGCAGACTCGATTAATTGAGTTTGCTCTGATGCATTTTGATTAGAATGCCAGTGAGTACGTATATAGACACCCATAGAGTCCTCCTAGTGTGTAGCAACTAAGGGAGAAACACAGGTAGAATGGACCAATAACAAAGGAGAGAATATGCTGTATTCCCAGATGGGGTGAGCACTCCAGTTAGTTTTCTGAGACAGAAACTCGCCAACTACACTGAGCTCTAAAATGAGTTTAAATATTTTATACTTGCTAACAGCAGGGAATGGGGGAATTGTGGGGTTTGTGTTTGTTTTTGGTTTTTTTTAGTAAATGCGGCAAAAATACAGGAGCAGCAGCTTTTCTCATGGCATTTATTACTTTGGGCAGACAATCCTGACTGGAGTGTGCATCCAACTGAAAAATATTTTTTTTAAAATTGCTAGATATTAAAGGATATCTACTTCTTCTGGGTCCAGTTACATGTGCAATTGCAGCGCATGAATAAACTGTGTAGTTTATTGCTTCACAGTTTATGGCTCCTGGGTGCACCATTTGAATGTGTGCCCAGATGCAATAAACTCTAGAGCAATAAGTTCTGCAGTTTATTCATGTGCTTAATTTGTGTGAAAAGTTGTCTTGCATGGGGGATGCAGGTGTAGAAGTTTTAGAAGCCAAGCTTAGCTCTTTTTATTTGGAGTTTCACAGCAGTTACCAGTGTTTCCATTCACCCAGCCTAGGGACAGACATTCAAAAAGCCTGAGCCTGAATTGATTCAATCTTTGCAGGTTAGTCTAACCTACAAAACTTGAACCAATTTGGGGGGTGGAAAGAGGGTCCCTTTTCATTCCAAAAAATGCAGGCACATGTCTGCAGCGGCTCAGACCAGAAGCCAGGTGACACTAGAGTAGCCCTCCCTTTCCTTTCATAGTGCTGAGCTGAAGGGTAGCGTGGCCAGGCCTCAGCAGGACACTGATTAGGGAGGGATGTAAACCCCAACCCTGCCTGCATTTTCCCAGGCTTTTCCCCACTCTCTGCTCAAGGGGCAGTAGTGTTGCCAGCCCCCAGCCCCTGGCTAGCACTCTGAGGCAAAGGTGGGGTGTGCAGTTCATGCAGCTGTTGATGATACTCAGCTTTTCAATCTCCTTCTCTTTATTTGCAAAGCAGCAGGGGAGCTGATAAAACCACAGTGTTTATCAGCCCATCAGCAAAACAAAATCCTCTCTCATTAGCTGAAGGTCTTCTTAAACAGCTTTGTCCAAGGAAAGACATTATTAGCTGACCTGTTGATCAGCTCTAAAAAAGCCGTTAGTGGACACTGTTTTGTATGCCTTTGTCCTGTCTGCCTGTACCAGTGAAATTGGACGGATGGACGGACAGACAGTCACACACACCCCTCCCAGCATCAGCTAGCATACCACATACCTAGGGTCCATGGGAATGGGGTCTGTGCTGTGGGAGATGGGAGGAAGGAAGGAGGGAATCCCTGCTTGAGCAGCAAGAGAAGCCAGGCAGATCCTGCTGTGCCTGTAGTCTGCTGCAGAGTTTGGCTAGGGAGGAGAGGGGCAGAGCCATCCTGTTCTCTGGAGCAGAGAGTATAGGCTGGCCCTACCTAGGCTATCCCAGCCCAGCCCAGGGTTGCAAAGCATTTGGGATGCTGGGGGACTCTGGTTTAATTGAAACTAGGAAGTGGTCTGGTACAGACATTGCATAAACCAGTTTAAAACAAATCAGTTAAGTCTCATCATTCAACCAGGTTTATCTTAAATGAGTTTCAGCCATTTTGAAACTGGTTTATGTGCACTGAACTTATGTTCTGTTACAGATTTAAACCAGTTTCTGATCACTTAAATCAATTGTATAATGTCTGTCTGTAGTCCTACTGATCTTTTGTCATGGGTTCTGTAAATTTTGCTGTTTTGTTAGTTAGATATTCTATAGAGATGATTGAAGTGAACAAAAGTTTGGGAAATCTAAATGGAATCTGAGGCTACCCTAAGGAAATCTGTTCTTTAGCATGAGTTCACAGGGTTTGACTATAGTTGCTTCTATGTTTTTTAGCCTGAGGACCTCCTGCTTTTTGCACTTTTTAGTTTCCCCTTTAGTATTTGACAATGTAGGCTGTGGCCTACAACATTGTATGCCTCTCTGAATGAATTAGTTTCTAAAGTTCCACCCTGCCCTGCCTTCTTCCTAGTTTAGTGGTTGTACAGGAAAGCACTTCTAGAGATGCATGCAGTGAGAGGAGAGCAACACCACTAGCTGGTAGTAGTTAATTCCTTGTCGGGTGTAATGAATCCTTTTTTAACTCAATTTCCACTGAATCCATAGTTGTCTTTTAGCTAGTAGCATCTCTTGTGGAAAATCATGTGTGGTATTTTAGTTACTCATGTTCAAATGCCATCCATACTTACGGTATATGGATGCAGTTTTTCATGCACCCCTGAATATCAGCTGAGAAGGTGTGGAAATCAACTACCACAAAAACTGATGACAGTTGCAGAGAATTTTTCAATTTCACTTTTTTTAGGTGATACATTTTGGCCGAGGTTTGTTTCCTTGTCTGAACACTACAGTGGTGTGTCATAAATTTAGGACATGGAGAAATTTAGGACCTTGGAAAAATTTTCATCTTTTTAGATTAGCTTCTTCATCTCAGAAAAATGGCAGTAAAATATATTTTTTGCCTTCATGAGTAGCTTTAGACCAAATACTGAACAGTTCTACTTTTCAGATGTAGAATCAGTATGATGTAGCAGAAACAGTTTTGTTTGGTTTTGGGGGGTGGGAGGTTGTTTTATGTTTGTTTGTTTCTTTTCTATGCTTCAAACTTTTGGTCATTGTTGGACACTACTTGTATTCAACCAACCATCTTGCATTAATGTTACTTTTTTATTTTTCTTCATTTGCTGCTGCTGGTAGTGGACCTGCAAATATAAAATGATAGAGTAGAAAATAGCTTGGTTGATGTACTTCAGTAATTTCTCCATTTAATTTTTTATGCTACCTTGAATCTGATTTTCCATTGTTTCCTTAAATAATCATTGATATATGCTTTTGTTTTGATGCCTAAAACTAAGAGAGAATTTCTGAAAGAAGATGACTGAAAGAAGGACATCAAAGGGATGCTCCAGACCATAATCCAGCCCATTGATTATTACCCCATGGTCCTAGTCCATGTGGGCACTAACGATGCGGCCAGGAGGAGCCCTGATCGCATGATGGAGGATTGCCATGTTCTGGGGTGCGTGCTGAAGGAGATGGGCGCACAGGTGATTTTCTCTTCTATCCTGCCAGTGAGTGGACGAGGCAGACGGCATGAAACGTGCATCGCGGAGACCAACTGGCGGCTACAGGAATGGTGCTTTGAGGGGGGCTTTGGCTTCCTCAGCCATGACCGGCACATCACGATGAGAGACATGCTGGGATGGGATGGGCTCCACCTTTCCCCTAAAGGTAAGCGTGTGTTCTCTTCTAGGGACCTCCTCTGGCGGGCTTTAAACTAGGCTCGTCAGGGGAAGGGGAAGATGAGGGTGGAGGAAACATCAGACTGCCAGACCAAACAGCACCCACCACTACAGCCTAGCCCAGACCAATGAGCGAAGCGAATAAACAGGTAAGAGATAGGGGCCAGGGTAACGCTGGAACTAGGGGGTCAGTACACACCCACAGGAGGCCTCAAATGCCTCTACACAAATGCTCATAGTATGGGCAGCAAGCAGGAGGAACTCACCCTCCTGCTGGCTGACACCAGCCCAGACATAGTGGGGATTATGGAAATGTGGTGGGATGCAACACATGATTGGGCGATGAATGTCAAGGGCTATAGGCTGTACAGGAGGGACAGGATAGGAAGGAGAGGTGGGGGCGTGGCGCTCTATATTAAGGAGGAATACACGTCCTCGACAATTAGCAAGGAGTCAGGGGAGAGGCACTCTGAAGTGCTTTGGGTTAGAGTACAAGGCAGTCGAGGGGAAAGGGACTTAATGGTGGGGGTCTACTACAGACCTCCCAACCAGGGAGAAGAGCTTGACCAGGAATTCTTGGGACAGATCACAGAAGTAGTGAAGGCTAAGAATGTGGTAGTCATGGGGGACCTGAACTTCCCGGACATCTGCTGGGAAGAACAGTCAGCCAGGTTTGAATGCTCAAGTAGGTTCTTGGCCAGAGTGCAGGACCTCCATCTAACCCAGGCGGTGCACAGCCCCACCAGGGAAGATGCCTTGTTGGACCTAGTGCTGGCCATGGGTGATGACCTGGTGAGGGGGCTGCGGGTGCTCGACCACCTGAGCGACAGCGATCATCGCCTGCTGGAATTCACCATCCAGCACAAGGTGGCAAAGGCATGCGGTAAGGCAGCGGCTCTAGATTTTAGGAGGGCAGACTTCAACAAGCTAAGGAGGATAGTTGGAGAAGCACTGAGGTCCCAGAGGGGAGGGGAGCCAGGTGTCCAAGGAGACGATCCTCCAAGCCCAAAGGAAGGTAATCCCAACGAGGATCAAAGGGAGCAGGAGAGCACACAAGCCTCCATGGCTCACCAAAAGCATCCGGGAAATGTCTCCTTGCTAAAAAGGAGGCTTACACCCAATGGAAAGAAGGGGTCATCACCAGGGAGGACTATTCTGTAGTTGCTCAGGGATGTAGGAGGGTAGTTAGGAAGGCCAAGGCAGAGATGGAACCGGGACTAGCTTCCCAGATTAAGGACAATAAGAAGTCCTTTTTTAAATACATAAGGGGTATAAAGAAGGTCCTGGGTAATGTGGGGCCCTTGCAGGGCGACATGGGTTACTTGGTCGTCTTACCAGACGGCAAAGCTAACATGTTTAACGATTTCTTTGCCTCCGTCTTCCTAAGTAGGGACCAGAACAGCCACCTCCCTACTGGGCCCCCCTCGGGCCCCGGGGGAGGCACACCTGGGCCACAGGTTAGCGAGGATTTAGTTAAGGAGCTTCTGGAGGGGCTGGACGTATTCAAGTCAGCCGGTCCAGATGATCTCCACCCTAGAGTTCTAAAGGAACTGGCCGAGGTCATTGCAAGTCCCCTGGCACAACTTTACGAGCACTCGTGGTGCTCTGGTGAGGTACCAGAGGACTGGAAGAGGGCCAACGTGGTCCCCATTTTCAAAAAAGGCAGGAGGGAGGACCCAGGAAACTATAGGCCAGTTAGTCTTACCTCGATCCTAGGCAAGCTGTTCTAGAAAATTATGCTGGCACACATCCAGGAGGGGCCAGCAGGGGACTGCATGCTTAGGGGCAACCAACACGGGTTCATCAGTGGCAGGTCCTGTCAGACCAACCTGGTGGCCTTTTATGTTTTTTATTCTTTCAGAAGAAACTGTGTGTAATTCAATTTATAGATCCTGGAAGGGTGAAGAACTGAATCATTTATATAAACATGATTTTACAGTGTATGCATGTATTACTGCAATTGCAATAAGTAGCAGATAAGGCAATGCCAAATATTATCAAAACCCCAAAGACTTAGTATAGTTATTTGTATTAGGTACTTGATTAAGATATGCAAAAATGAGTTTCCAAAGATAGGCTCTGAAATCTATATTTAGATACATAAATTAAGGTTAAATTTGAATGAGAGCTAGTTTTGTGTTCAACAGGTTTAAATTAAGCCAGTTAACCTAAAAACATGAAAGTGTGCTACATGGTATTGTGAGCCAAAATAAAAAGCTTGAGAGCACCATCCATTAACACCTTTCCATCACCAAGCCTTTTCCACCAGTTTTAAAGAATTCTATTAATAGCCTTCTAGATGCAATGACACACAGCTTAAATAACACACACATACATAGTGAATACCAGCCAAAGATTTTTTTAATGACATCCTTCTTTATTCTTCTATTTCTCTTTCTACCTTTTCCTGATTGAGATAATATAGAAACATGCCACAAGAGTGTGCTAATAGCCTATTAGTGCACATCTCAAATCATTTAATCATGTATTCATAAACACTAAATCCAAAAGAGAACACAGAGATCATCTAAACTAATCTCTTATACATCTTATATATGGATGATAGACATTTTCTCAAAACTTTGACGAAAACATGTGTTTAGAAAGTTATCCTATCAAGTCTTGAAGAGTGCAAACGCTGGTGAGTGTATCAACTTGATAACATCTGAAGGATGTTAAGCCAGTTTTGCCATTGACTTCAGCAGATGGAGGATTTTAGTTGTCAGAATCAGGCTTCTAAGAACAACAATAATATACTCTTGCACAGCTTGAAGGGTTTCTCGCTGTTGTAGAAGGTTATATCTTTTCAATATAATTTGTGGTGAGGTTAAAAAACTAAACTAGAGATGTACTTATGTAAAAAAAAAAACCCGCAAATCTTTCTGCTATGAGACCTTGTTCATAAAAGAAGAATAAAACAGTGAAGGTAAAGTATTTAACTCTCTTCTTTCTACTATTTGTAGTTTGTTTATCACTATTTACCCTTAATTTGTTTCATTAACAAATCCTTGCACAACTGATGGGTTCCTCTAAGGAACGCTTTCTATTAATTTGTTTAATAGACGTAATGGCTACTTTGTGCAGGTTGCAGAGGCTAAAGGCCTCGGACCAAGCCAGCAATCTAGATTTCCACATCCAAACTTATGCCTTTAGCTCCGGGGTGCTAAACCTCCCACTAGGGCTGTGCGAAATTTTGGAGCCATTTCGTTTCGGATTTGGACGTTTTGGTGGCCAAAGCACTCAATCTGAAATGAAATGCAAGGCTCCGAAACAGCTCTGAAACTAAACAGATCCATCCAAAATGTTTCAGACTGTTTCAGAGGCAGGATTGCAGGGAAAAAGAAACTAAGAAGGTGGGGGGGGGAAGGACTGCTCTGATATTGACATCTGTAGCTGGCCAGTGACAACAATCTGTCCCTAAGGTCTCTTCAAATCCCAGTGCTCTGGGGGAGGGACAGAGTAGCACCATAAAAGGCTGTTTGTGACCTGTTCTCTACCATTTTGCAGCTGAATCTATGTAGTAGCAGGAGTAGCATCTGTAGCAAAGAGCAGCATCTGTAAGCTTGCAGCTTGGTAGTGCCTTCCTACCAAGTTGTAGCCAATCCTTTCCTATTTACCCTTGCCTACCCTCCATTTGTTATCCTTTGCAACTCTTTCTTCCCCCAAAATCCTGTTATTTGTTCTTATTTTTGTGTCCCCCCAAACAAAAAGAAAGCAGTGCTTTGCCTGGAAGTATCTCATCACTGTCCACTGCAGAAAAGCATTACACATGCACTACACACACACTCACACAGATGCACACTTTTTTCCCAGCACACGAAATATGAAGTATACTGTAAAGACAGGTGTTAGGTCTTCCGGCCGGGGAGGGAGAGGGGGCAGAGGGAGAGCTGTAAGTTCCTCCTCCCCCAAACTTAGATTCAGCCACTTTCCTAGCACTAGCAAGCATAAGGCTTCTGCTGGTGCTAGTGGCAGCAAGGAGGTGGGACCAGTGCTTGCATCTGCACCCTCTCCAATAACACCAGCTATAATAATAACCCCCACCACCACCAGCATGACAAGCAGCACCAGCATGATAGTCTCCTCCAACCCCATTTCAGTTCCCAGCCTGAGCCTTCCAGTGCCAGAGGAAAAGCTGGATCTGGAAGTAGGGGACCTGAGCACCCTAGCAAATGAACTTCTGGGGACCAAGGAGGAATCTGAGTTTGTGCTTCTCTCTCTCCAAGTTACCCTAGAGCCAGGTCTCCTTCCTCAGAAGGCAGTTCAGAGATGGTTGAGGTTGTGGAGGCAAGTGGTTCAGCTGAGTCAGCTCCTCCTCTTGTTGTGCCTCTGCCTGCCAGAAAGGGGGATCAGGCAGGATCTGAACCCACACCCCAGAAGTGAGGGGACAGTGTGGTGCATGATCATTTTGAGGTAGCAGGTGATCTCATATATGCTATCTGCTTGCCCTGCCAATGTAAAACCAGCTGAAGCAAGGAGATTAAACACTTCAGCACCATGGGGATACTGATGCATCTCAGGAGGCACCACCCCCTTGTACTTGCTCCCCCTCAGCCTGGCACCAGTGGAAGCATGCCCAAAAAGAAGTCCCCCTCTTGTTTCAAAGCCCCTATCCCCAAGAAGCAGAGTCAGGCCACCCTGGAATAGTGGGGTAAAGGTGACAGAAAGTGGGACATGTTGCAAAAGTGAGCAAGATCACCCAGAGCATCAGGAAGATGCTTGCTCTGGATGACCAGCACTTTTTCCTAGTTGAGCAGACAGGGTTCAGGTGGCTCATGGTGCTTGTGGCCCCATCCTATCAAGTTCCTGCACACACCACCTTCAGCAGGAAGGTGGTGCCCTCAAAGTATGAGGCATGCAGGGAGTACTTGAGGGAGGAGATGCACAAGGCAGATCCACAGATGGCCTTGCACCTCACCTCAGACATCTGGAACAGCCAGGGTGGAGGTCATACTTACCTCTCCCTCGCTGGGCATTGGTGCCGTAAGTCAGGCCATTGGTGGGCTCTCCTCTAAGCCGAGCTGCTGCATGTGTCTCACACAGCAATGGAGATCATGATGGCCATGAACCGTATGGTGCAAGGTTGGCTTGTTGGGCAGGCCGAGCTCACCCACAGGGTCAACAATAATTGGGCCAATATGGTCATTTGTTTGCATCCACTGTATGGGACACAAGTTCCAACTCATTGTTAGGGATGCCTTGCAGGTGGACAGGGCTGCCAGTGAAGGTGCCATCACAGCTCAATTCAAAATGCAGGAGGGTGGTGGGCTACTTCCGCTGGAGCATCAAGGGGGACAAGATGGTGTGGGACAAACAGGCAGAGCTGAGCATCCTGCAGCACAAAATCATACAGGATGTGGAGACTCAGTGGAACTCCACATACCTCATGCTAAAAAGGCTGGTGGATCAACAGAAGGCCATCCATGAGATGGCTTTGCTTGGGGAGCTTGGGATTAGTGGCCTGCTTTACAAAACAGCGAGATACCATCTACCAGATCTTGGTGGTCCTCAAGCCATTCCTCAAGTCCACTGAGACCATCAGTGCTGGAGATGCCCTCCTTAGCCAGGTGATCCCCATAGTGAGGGAACTTGAGAACCAGATGGAGAACTTCCAGGAGATCAATGTTCCTGGCTGGGACAAGTTGCTGTCACCAGAGTTGCAAGCACTGGTGAAGCAGTGGAGGGAAGACATCAAGAAATGCGTGTATTCATTGTGGTTCAGTATGGTCCACGTACTGGCAGCCACGTGTGACCTGAGGGAGAGGGAGAGCATATGCAGCAGCAAAACCCTGGATCACTAGATGGAGGTGCTGGTGAACAGAGTCCAGGAAGCAGAAGGGCACGGTTGGGGGACGTGAAAGATGGGCATCCACTTTCCCATGCCAGCACTCCCAGCAGCAGCTAGTGTCCTCCATGACAGCCACAGCCAATATGGACCAAGGGCATGGCTTCAATGGTGGGGTCCAGAGGCTTGAGACCCCAGCCTCGGGCAGGTAGCGTGGAAGCCTTGGTGGCTACCTATCTCAACAAAGATGTGGAGCTGCTGGGCTGTAACCCCTTGGGTTATTGGGCAACCCACAGCCAGATGTGGCAGGATCTAGCCATGGTTGCCTGGGAACACCTGTCCACCAACCAGTGTTTCAAGTGAAAGGGTATTCAGCAGTGCTGGGGATGTTGTGACACCCCACAGCAGCTCCTTGGATCCTGGTTTGGTGGAGAAGCTGGTGTTCCTCAAGGTGAACCTACTGCTGCTGGGGTTCTCTGAGCTTCACATGCAGCTGGAGTGAGTGCCTGCCTCCTCACTCCATCCACACCTACTTCCTTTTTAAATTAAAAAAAAAAACATTAAATACCCTGCTCTTAGAGCTGGAGGCAGACATGAGCTTTGCTTGGAACAGTTTGAGGTGCAGTTTCCCAGAAACCCCTGCACATATCTCATTGAATCTGGGCTGTCTTCATGGGGTCAGGAGGATCTAGCACCCCTGAAAATTTTATCTGAATCAGTCAGGAAATGACAAAGTTATAGGCAGTTTTGTGATTCCCCAGTATAGCCCATGGCCGAAACACTGAAACAGCATCGAAATTCCTAAGCAATTTTGAAACAGTTTCAGCCAAAACAAAATGGGACTGAGATCCAAAACACCAAAATGAATCACTGTCCCTCCAAAATGCCTAATTTGAACCAAAACAAAACATAGCCATTTTGCACAGCCCTACAAAATACTGAAATGAAACACTATCCCTCTGAAAGCCGAATCTGAAACCAAAATGAAACACGGGCATTTCGCACACCCTTACCTCCCACCCTCAGGCCAAATGGTATCTGTTATTCTCGGAAGATCAAGGAGTTAAGCTTATAGAATGGTAAAGCTTGTTTATTCAGAGAGCAATTCTGTGCCTTTTTCTGCTGTTCTGTCCTGCAATCCCAGGGCTAACATAACAATTTATACATAACACTCTTAAAGATATTCACACAGTATCAGCACCATGGATCTCCCCACAGATTAAAAAATGTTGCTGCAGGGTTGCTGTGGCAACGAATGTAGCCACCCTCCCTGCTTGCCAGATTCCCAAAGCCTGATATATATTCCCAAATATAGCCCTGTCCCCTTATCCCTGTGGCTGGATGGGACTGGGCCATGCCCTCTTTCCCTCATGGAGCTGTGTCAAGCCCTCTTCCTCCCCAAGGGGCTGGGTTGGCATTGGGCCACACCTCTTCTCTTCCACAGGTCCCTTCCCCCTGTGGAAATGGGTTGGGGCTGGGTCATGCCTCCTCTTCCTCTCTGGTCCCCATGGGGTCAGGTTAGACCTAGGATGTCCCTGTCTGCCTCCTGGATAGGGTCCCACTGTGACTGCCGTATGCCGAATCAGAACCTTTAGCTGAATCTAGCCCACTGGCAGGACACTGGACACTGCCTATCTGGCCTGTGAGCCAAAGAAGAGAGACTTGGTTTCTTCCTCTTTCTGAGGGAAGGATAGTATAAATTCCAGACTATTTTATTTCATTTCCCTGTTTACTTGTCCATAACAACCAAGAGATGACACTACTGTACCATGCAATGTCTCTTGCAGCTTCTTGATCTACTGCATATTGCATTGATTGTCAAGAGTGGTGGCAGAAAGATCATTACAACATAAATTATTATCATTCGTAGCTTTCTGAATTGAAGTGTGCTGTGTACATTATTTCTGAAGTGTTCGGCAGCCACATAGTTTGACAAATGGGCTGGATTGTTGTTTTTGTGATTTGTTTGTTTGTCTTTATTGGCATGAAATTCGGAATGAAAGTTATGAATCTTACTATTTCTACACTGATCACCCAGAAGTTTTTAATGGGCTTTAATATTTATTTATTGTAATCAAAATGAGTACAATGTAGTCTATTACTATGTCCTCCTTAAGGCAAATACCAATCAAGTCAACACACACAAGCCTTTAATTTTTTCCTTTAAAAATGTTGCCTTCACCAGCTGCAATATTATCACAATTATCACAATATTATTATTAAATTAGTTTACACATCCATTTTGGCTTCCCAGAAGGTCACCCTGCCCTGCTAGACTTACTCCTTTTCTCCCTTTAAATTTCTTAAGGTTTAACAAAATTATCCTCAGCTTCTTGGTTGTCTGTTCTACTGGGAGGGTGGTGCAGTTTTTAGATGTCTCCATTTCTTATTTTACTAATAAAAATAAAAGTTTTTTAAGCATGTAATTGGCAAGATGCCACTATCTGGCAAGAGACAAAACAAAACATTTGCATTCTATTTATTTTCTCTCCTTGCCTGAGACTGAAGGTGGGGGTGAGTGTTAAACAAGTGAGACTAATCATGTAGGAGGATCCCTAAAATGGAGAGCTATGGGAAGAAGACCATCACACCACAGTAGGTCATGCAACAAAGTTGGAAGGCTCATATATCCTTTATCTAAACATGACCTTCTGACTAGAGAATTTTGGAAAATATTTATAATTTAGGTCATTGGGCAAAGAAAGTCTACACAGAGACAAGAGACTTGTTACTGAAGAGGCAAACTCTCTTACAGTAAAATTGATGAAGCATGTAGTGCAGTTAGCGGACACATGATTCTGTTACAACTGATCCCAATGCACCTAAGCTCATACAAATGTGCCTAGCCTGCCAATCTAACATACCATAAAAAGTAGCAGGGTTGTGCATAATTTTTAAAGTTTTAGGGGAATTCTAATATGAGGCTTGCCAAGGCAGTTATCTGGCAACTTCTGCCTTTGTTTTAGGTATGTGACTATAGCCAATGATGTGCTTACAAACTTTTTCATTGTTATCTGAAAGTTAATTTGAAATTTTAATTTTAATTGTAAAGCTGGCATGCTAATATTTTATTGCTGTTTGGCTTTCTGTTCAAGAAAAAAACAACAATTTTATAACATACAGTCCTATATAACCCATATTAGTATATTTTTGTTTCTCTGCATGCCCTCTGTGATGTAACAGCAAATGTCACTACACTATACATTACGACATTAATAGGAAACTTTTCATGCTGACGTTTGACTGTTGAAAGAATTTTTGTTATTTTTTACATTTATATAATTTTTAAATTTTCAGGTGCTGGAAATTAAGAAGGAACAGTCACCATGTCATCTACAAATGCCCCTTGAGAGCTTCCAAGGTATCATTTATCTAACTGTGTCCTTCTCTGTTATTTATATCTTATTCTGTTGCCATGCTGTGACATCTATTTATCCAGCAATGCACCCTTTCTAGTCTGCTAAATGTATGAAATAGAACAGTAACGGGGCTGTGTGAAGCTTCAGCCCCTGATTCGATTTAGTGGAAATTTGGCCTGATTCAGTGGCTGACACTCTGAATCCAAATCAAATCAGGAGACCCTTTAATTTCTCCAAATCAAATCAGAACCCTCCAGATAGATTTGGAGAGATTCAGAAAGATTCAGAGATTCACATAGACACAGCTTTAAATGTTTTTGTTTTCTACATTACTCAAGATAGCATGTGGCTCGTCAATGCTGTGATGCTGGGATGGATGGAAGATCCCACAGGAGCATGGGGAGCTCCCCAGTGCACTCAGCAGCAAATGTGGAAGTGGACCAGAAGTACTTCCAATCCACTTCCAGTTCCACTAGGGAGCTTGTTGGGGGGCTCCCCCACACCCTCCTGGCTCAGCAACTAGTGCCTCCTGGGTCTGTGGGGGGGACCCAGGGTCCCCCTGCAGCTGATTTCTGAGCCAAGGGTGCACAGGGGGGTGGGGGCAGTGTGCAAGCATGTGGAGCCCCCCTCCCCGCCCGCACTCATGTGGGACACTTCATCTGTCTCAGCATCATAGCAATCATGAGCCATGCCTGCTACCTCGAGGTATATAGAAAAAACACTTAAAGCTGTTGCTATGGCCAAATCACTGATTCTCTGGATCAGCATTGAATCTTCAGATTCAGCTGAATCTAATCAGGGACAGTGATCCAAATCAATGAATTAAATGACTATCCCTGATTAGACCAAATACAATTCCAAACCAAATCAGGCCTGCTTCACTCACGCCTAAACTTTAGCTTTTCTGCTGTAGTTGTACCTGACAGTTGAATGATTCTATATGGTACAAATGATTTATACTGCTCTATTTAATAGCATGTGTAATACTTATGTACAAATACCACATGAACTTCTGTGCATGTTTGTTCTTATTGTTTAATGTTATGGTGAGGTTGTCCTCGAAGGTCTTATTTAGCTTGAGAAAAGAACAGAGAAGATGCACCAAGTGCAGTTATTTTTAAATTACTATACTTTTTAGGGATAAATAAATTTGAATGTATCCTCCTTTAATGACAGCTCATTTTGGGCTGAGTCTTCACTGCACTTAATTTGATTCTCTGTACTTTTGCCAGAGCCTAAAGAAAAGTACTGGCATGTTATAGAAATAAGCATTAAATCCATAGCATGGGTATTAGGCAATTGCTGAGTATAACACCTAATAATTTAGAGAGAGAGGTTTCCAATAAAATGTGTCACACAAAATATTGCCAAAAGCTCTAGATATGCTTTTTACATGAAGAGGAATTTAAGAGGGATGACATGATGTATCTGATTGCAGTACGGTGTATTTAAAATGAAAGAAAAGTTTCTGAATTATAACATGGTTCTTCTTTATATTATGAAATATAGTTTCAATTCAGGAACAAGAAGAGCAGCTTTCACTGAAATTGAATATAGACATGGGCAGAAAGGAGTGAGGTGTGGGTATGGATCCCTGCCCCCCTCACTCCTTCGCTAATCAGGAATGCTGGTGAGGATTCCTGCTGGAGCCTCTGCTTTTGCAGAGCTCTGAGACCAAACATTACACGCTCCTGCCAAGGAATCTGATGAAAGGAGAACAGGGATAAAAATGGTAGTGGCATTTGAACCTCTGGACTCCAGAGCCTTGTGAAAATAGTGACTCCTGTAGGAACATTCTCAAACCAGTTGGTAAGCTCAGAGAGCTCATTGTGCATACTTTGCACAGCCAAAGAGGGATGAAACTGCACCACCACACCTCCTGGACCCTTCCCTCCCTAAGTAAAGTATGATTTTCTTAATTTTGCTTATCTCCTTTATTGTTTTTTTTTTCTGCACTTCTCTTTGTTTTTTTCAGCTGGGACTGTCGGTATTTATATCTCCTTGAAACTAATCTTGCTGTTCTACTTGTCAAGGTTCCTTTGAAAGGCAGCCACCCTTCTTTCTGCCTCTTACCATCTCTAAATGCTAATGGAGTTCTTCTCAACATTTGTCTTGTACTGTGAACATTCAGCTGTCTTGGAAATCTGGCCTGAGTTTCTCCATTTTAGTTTCTATGGGCATGTCCAGATGAGCCCGTACGTGCTTCTTGCAGCATCTCAAACCCCTTTGAGATGCTGCAAGAGGCACATACAGGAACAAGAAAATGTTCCCCATGCTGCAGGTTTGCAGCACAGAGGCAAAATTAGACCCCTGGATATCCAGGGGTCAAAAAACCCCACACACAACAAAAGTGGGGCAAGCAGCCAGAGGCTGGGTCCTCCATAGAAACACTCTGGCTGCCATGGTTAGCCCTTGTCCTGGTGCTGAAGCCCTCATGGGCAGGCAGCGTGCCATCAGCAGGGAACTGGACCCAGGCTCCACTGCCAGTAAGTAAGGGGTCAGGGGGTGGGGACCCCCGTCATCCCCACCCACTCCCCCAGCCCCCTGATCCCTTCCTCTCCCAGGCCCACTCCCCACCCCCCACCCGCCTCCTGAGCCCCCCGATCCCTTCCCTGCCTGGCCCCTTTCCCATATTTAGAGTTCACTTTATTATTATAATAGAGACACTGGTAGTCTTCCAGATTGCTTTAATGCTGTAGATATATCAATAAAACATTGCCCAACTGATTGCTGTCTCTTTCTCACTCTCTCTCTCACTTTTTATAGTGGTCTTTTGTTGTGGAGGAACATGTATTTGGGGGGGTATTTTACAGAGTGACTTCAGGATTTTTATCAGGTATTTTTCAGTTTTCAAATAGGGAACACCAGAATTCCTGCTAGGGAGGCCAGTGGCAGGACCCTGCCTGCTCAGAGCTGGCACCTGGGACCCAGCTGAAGGTGGCTGACGTCCTGGCCAATTGGGGCCAGGAGGACACGCTTTGACAGTTTAAAGCAGGCCACCACACTAGGAACATCTTCCAGGTGATAGATGCCCAGATAGTCGGACAGGGGCAGCACAAAGGCCAACTCTGCAGGTACAGCTCACTGGCAGCTGGCTCAGAGGGGCAGATGCCTCATCCAGCTCTGGCAGGTGTGCAGCAGGTCACAGCCATGCAGCAGCCCCCACTGCCAGACTGCTGCAGTGGGTAGAGGGTGCAGGGAACTCTCAGGGCTGCTCCAACAGTCCAGTTGGCACAAGGGGTAGTGTCCCCAGGTACCAATTGGCTGGGCCCCAGAAGCTCCTGAGAATGAGTAGCCCTGACACTATTTGTTAGGGCAGCTTCTTGTACTGCTGGAGCCAGGACATAGCAACTTTTTATACTGCTGGGGACAGCACAGGTGCTGGCCCCGGGCTCTAGGCCCCCCAGCTGCAGATCCAGGAGGAGACAGGACCGGCTCAAATTTGCACTGCTTGTATTTGAGCTGCTGCACGCACATATGCCTGCATGCATGGACACACTCCATGGTGTGAAAATGTGTTCCTGGAGATGAGTCTTACAAGCTTGGGGATCTCTATTGAGACCTCTTGAAAGTACTAAGATCTTAGCTGCATGCCATTCTTCAAAACATAACAGATATTTTTGGTGCTTATCTGAAGTAGGGCATGTTGTAAAGCAAAAACAAAACTTCTTTACACAAAGTCAAGGCTGATTTAATAGAACCTCAAAAAATTGCAGATGAAAATTGTAAAGGAGTAAAACTAATTCAGACAGTATAAATCTGCTTTCTTATTTGGAAGTGTAAGGGGACATAATGGCAGTAGGCTCAGCTGGAAATGGGTACCTGATTTTGTGGGCTGGAGAGGCAGAAGTGACTGGATATGGATTCTAGCTGTGTCACTTCTATAGTGTTAGCTATGTAATCTATTGTCATGTCTTAATCACACCAGGCATATGGACTGCTAGGTTCTGAAGGATAATTATATTACTATAGATCCAGAAGTCCAAAAGAATAAAATTCTTGTTTCTGTTAGAAATGTAAATTTCTATCATTGCAGTCTTTAAATACTATTTATGTGTAAGGTATTACACAGCTATTGTCTATATCAGTTTAATTAATCTAATGCACTATTCTAAATGAGGAAAACTCGTTGCATTCCTAAACACAAAAGTTAAATCAGCATCCTTCATGACTTTTGGGCAAAAACTGAAAACTTTCAAAATGTTACGAGTTAAATGTATGTTTGCATTGGTGCTCAGCATAGTCCTTAAAAATGTTTTAATTCCTGTTCTTAATTGAATCAGTTTTGCTATATTTGCTACAATTAAGGATGCTTAAAATGTTCCCATTTTAGCACCTACGCAGGCACTTTCATTGATCACATGGCTATTCAGGCTGATTCTCTGCCTGAAGGTGAAATATATTCAAAATCATTAACTGAAATAATGTAGCCGTTTTGGAGTTCTTGAAGACTAGAAAAACCCTAAGCATGCATTTTAATTTATGTAAAGTAATCTGGTAATGAAAAATTCTCATATGAAAACAAGTTTAAATAGATTAAATGTGTTTTAAAAGATTTCTAATGCTTCTGACTGTTCTGGACAAAAATTGGCTTCAATTTGACTTGTCCGTCCTTGTAAAATACATCTGACATGCATTTGCATTGGAATAATTTTTAACCTAGTTAGAAATCCAAGTAAGGACAATATCAGGGGGTGAGGGGAATGTTTCAGGTCACCCCAAAAATAGAACTTTTTTCTCCTTTTCTTCCTTCTCCCATCAAAAATGAAATATTTTATACACAGATAGATAGGCAAGTCATATGTGGTGTTTGCAGGACTCCTTAATTTAAGTTGTTTAGTTTCAGGACATTAAGTCTGTTATGTCTATTTATGGAAACAGTAAAAAATGGAAGCATGACAGCTTTGGAAGTGCTATGAAAGTAGCAACAGGCAGAGCTTTAAGCCTGGGGGAAATCTTCACTGAAGTGCTGCTTTTATTCCAACTACTTTGCTATCCCTGTTACCTCTAGCATAACTTGTTTCCTATACAGTACTTCAGTTAATGGCTATAAGGAAAAAAAAAATTGACATAGACTATTGTAATTCATAATCATAGAACAAAATCAATTATTATTTTAAATTCAGAATCTATACTGGAATGGAATAAAAGATTTATGAACACTAAACAATATATGACTAGATGCACTGTCGAAAAAATGTTAAGTGATAAAGGTATGGGACTGAAGACAGTGGGTGTCTTTTTATGTAATATTTTCAGAATAATACAACTACTGTTTTGGTAATGAGTTCAGCAGGTAATGTGCCATTTTATAATTATTTAGAGTGGCATGTGTGTCTATAAAGAGTCCTCTCTCATCCCTATAAAGATGCGATTACATGCTTGCTTTCCAGATGAAAGCAATTGCAGGTGGAAAAAATATAGAATACAAGCATTTTTTAACCCTCAGCTGGCTCCATTGTTTTTATTGTTGTTGTTTGCTTGTTTCTCTGTTTGTGTGAATTATATGCCGCCCTTCCCAACAAGGGCACAAGGTGGCTCATGGGAAAAGTAACAGAAATGTAAAGGGCCATCTAGAAGAAATAAAACAAAATAAAGCAGAAAGCAACTAAACGACATAGCCTAGTTTTGGTTGCTAAATGCCGGCCCAAACAGAAGAGCCTTGCAGTGCTTCCAACAGACCTCCAGGCTTGGGCTCTGGTGGGCCTCAGGAGGCAGGGAGTTCCAGAGCTGATGAGTGACTACTGAGAACAGCCTCCTATATAGTTTTTGCCAAATGAACTTGGTATACTGATGATACTTCCCGAATATTGTTTTTGGCTGACCTTAGGGATCACAGTGGGACATAGGACAGAAGTTATGGTCCTTTAGGTGTGTAAGTCCCAGGTCAGTTAGGGCTTTATAGGTCAAAACTAGCAGGTTGAATTGTGCCCAAAAAGATACTAAGTGTCATGGAGCGGGGTGCAGGAGCAGCCGTGATCCCTCTAGTGCCCCCTACCGTGTCAATTAGGCGATCCAGCACCCTCTTATCTCACCCGCCACGTCTTGTTGTTATATGGTTCTATAAGGGAGGCTGCCTTTGATCCCCTTATACACGGTGTTATGTTGAACTATCCCCCGTTCCATATGAGGTGACTCGGTGCACCCTAGCCTTATGGGCAATGCGTGCCTCCTACCTCCCCTTTAGCACACCCCAAGCCTTGCAGCTCTTTCAGACGTTATCAGGTCCTTTTCTTTTCTGTGCCCTTCCCGGCGCCCCTGGGCTCGTCAAGCAACTGGTGCCCCTCTACCCATTAGCCCTCTCAGGCTGACTGACAGTACTCTTTCCAGTTGGGCTCAGGCGGCTGGAGCCTTACCTGGCCCGTTTGACCATTCAGAGTCCCCACCACTGTGGAGCCCTTCCGGGATCCTTTTCGGTCCACACCCCTACTGGGGTTTCTATTAATTCCCAATGGGGCTCAGGCGGCCGGAGCCTTACTTGGCCCCTCTGACCCTTCGGGGTCCCCAACACTGGGAGCCCCTCTGGGATCCTTTTCGGTCCACACCCGTACTGGGGTTTCTATCAATAGTATATGCCCACTCCTGGGGCTTTGCTTAAAACCTGCTCCCACCAGGGCTTCTCTCCATACTCGCCCCCTTGTGGGGCTTCCCTCAAGTACGTGTCTGCTCCTGGGGCTTCTCTCTGCCCCCTCCGGGCTCTCTATAATCATGGACTTGCCCTCTCTGGGCTTGTCTCTCTAGTAGCACCCACCCTAGGCTTCTCCTCATGTGGCTCTCCCCTTGGAGCCTAACACGAGCCCCTCGGGCTTCTCACTGGTGCTCCTTGCAGTGGGGCTCAGGTGGCCTTAGCCGTGCCTGGCCCCTAAAATTCTCCTTGCCCTTCTCAGGGCTGGGGTCTTATACCCCAACAACGGTGCCCTCACTGGTACTGTGCCCCTCCCCAGGGCTGAGGTAGTACACCCCGCAATGCAGCACCACACTCCGGCACTGGGAGCACCCCCCACTCTACTGGGGCGCTCCTAAATGAGGCCTCCTCCGTCCCCTTATAGCCTCACCCGGTCCTCTAGTGTAACAGTAACTAAACAGAACCATAAGCCAAACGGCTGAAACACAACAATAAGCCTCCTGGCTATAACATAAGATCTAAGCTCGCTTGGTCCTTTAGCAATGGCCTCCCAGCCAGGGTCCTCTCTGCTCTCACCATGCTGTAGCCGCTTGGGTGGTCAAGCTGCAACAATCAGCTCTGCTCTGCCCAGCTCTCCTGCAGATCTCCCACACCTCAGGCTGCCAGAAGGGAACTGCTAACTAGGTTCCAGCCTGGGCTGTTTATAAAGGCCAGGCCCTGCCCCCTTCTGGTCATGTGACCAGCCTGGTTGCCCCAGCAATCAACATCTGTGCTGTCTCAGGGAGCTTCAGCAGCCCTTATTCCTTCAGAGGAACAGGGCACCTGTGTGACCCTGTGACACTGAGAGTCACTGCAGATGCTAGGGAGGACAGAAGCCATATGCTACCAGAAACTTTTTTTTTACTGGCAAAACAGAGAATGTTTACATTGCTGTGTGATCTTTCTTTTCAGTAAGATGTTTTCATTGGGAAAAACTTTCTCACTAGGAGGGTAGTGAACAGGTTACCAGAAAGGTTGTGGAATCTCCATCTTGGGAGGTTTTTAAGACCATCTAGATAAAGACTTGGCTGGGATGATATAGTTGGGGCTGCTCCTGCTTTGAGCAGGGGGTTGGACTAGATGACCTCCGCAGGTCCCTTCCACCCTACTTTTCTATGTTTCTCTGAAATGTGCATGTGTAAATAAATGCACTTAAGTGCTCAGGGAAGCAAAACAATAAGTGACTTGAAAACAATAAGATCAAAAACTACAATTTCTGCTCTGCAGGAAATTCTGGTACCTCTCTTCCCTCAAAAACTAAATGAAAAAATAAAATTTGTGCTTCAAAATGACAAAAAAATCCTAATCTCAAATCATTAAAATGATGTTGACAATAACATAATAAGGAATATTCAGTATTAACTATATTTGTATGAGTTGAAAACAAATCAAAACAAAAACACTGGAGCAAAATGTTTTACATGGCATGAGAGAATAAAAATATTTATTTATATGCTTCACATTAAAAGCTGAGTTAAGTATAAGTTTTCCTGTGAAACTTTTTATTTCAACAAAACTACATTTTTGCAATGGAAAACCATCACACCAGACGTATCTTGAGTAGCTTCATTGATTTATTTGAGCAGTAAAAGCAACATAGCTTGGATTTTCAATATTATGCTTATCTTATGGAGTAAAAATAGAGAAAATATATTTTAATGTGTTTCAATAATGTCAAAAAATTTTCCATATATCTTCCTCTTATCCCTCTCTCATTACTTCCCAAAGTTAACATTTAAAATTAAGTTTTTTCTATTTTTTTTGTCTTCATATCTCAAAATAACATGTATAGTCCATTCTTCATGTACTTTGGAAATCCTACAGTATCTCCTATATACTGACTTCTCAACAGATGTACTTAATCCAATTTCCTTTTCAGGAAGACAGGTACTCATCTTCTCATAAGATGTCCTCAGGGTTTTTCACAAGATGTAGGTCTACTTGAAATTTGTAGAGGCTTCTTAGGAGGATGAATTCAGTGCCAGATTGAATAGCTGTGTGTTTCCTCCAACTAGAAAATCATTTTCAGGTTCGGAGTTCAGGCTGGAGTCCTGCCAAAACACTTTATGCCACTGCTTACAATCTCAAGTAATCAACACATAATTGGATCAAAACAACATAGCTCATTGTTGTGGAAAGTTTATTGGAATGCTTTATAAATTAACATTTAGTAGGATAACTATTGGGAAAAGTTGAGTAAACAAATTCACAATAGAAACTATTGTAACCCCTATAAATACAATCTTTCCCTTACCTTCAACACATATATGGATCTCCTTGCCCAAGATTTGTCTTTCAAAAGTGGTGTAACCCAAGAATACAGCATTGGGGTTCATTGTCACAAGTAGGAAAGTCTAGTGAAGTGGTAACTATGTGTAAAACAACAGCAGGGTAATGCTTTCTTAGGAACCATGGAGTCAATATGTAAAGATGAATGTAAGAAAGGAACTCTAACTGATAGCAGGTAGTAAACCAACATCCATTTAGAGTGATGTTCTTTCAGAAATAGTTCAGAAACATGGTACTTCTGTAGGGGACAAGTTCAGGCAATCACCTCATCGTGATAAAGATGCCTCTTTTCTTGGACTCTAATCTAAATACTCCTGTGTCTCTCCAAAGTCCTCAATAAGAGTGCCAACAGTATAGATCACTTGTATTAGCAGGAACTTGCAGATGGTAAGGTAAGAGCTCTAGGAAAGTCTTCTTTCCCTGGGGGAGCATCCACATGAGCATGCACATGCTTCTTGCAGTGTCTCAAAGCCCTTTCAGATGTTGCAAGAGGCATGTGATGGAATGAAAAAATGTCCCCTGTGCTGCAAACTTGCAATGCAGGGGAAAAATTAGAGTGTCAGGCTTTATTTTTTTAAGTGCTGGGAGGCTGGGTTGAAGGGGGAGCCATGGGGGGGGGGTGCAAGCAGGGGATGGGGTCAGGTGGGGCAGCCATTGGGAGACTGGGGTGCAGGTGGTGGTGGGGCTGAGTGTGGCAGCAGGGAATGAAGCCATGTGGGGCAGCAATCTTGGGGACTGGGGGAGCAAGCAGGGGTGGGGCATGTGGGTAGCCCCTGTGGGGGCCATTTGGCCCCTCTTGGGGGGCTCTAACTCCTGTTGGGGGGCTGTAGCCCTGTGGGGAGCAGTCCATGAGCTGTGCAGGGAGGCTGCACTCTGTGTGGGCCAGGGTACCCACCCCTCCTGAGCAGCCCTCCTGCACAGGACAGGATGAGACCTGCTGGCAGGAACTATGGCTACAGGGGCAACTGTACCCGCATACTGGTTATTGAAGGGGTCACAGGGAGCTCTAATTCCTCTATGGTAAGAAAACCAAAGCCAAACAGCAAAATAGGTATTTAGAATTCATTTACTAGAGACACTGGTAGGCTTCTAAATCGCTTTAACACATTTGCTATATCAATAAAACGTTGTCCAACTGATCACTGTCTCTCTGTCTCTCACTCTCTCTCTATATTTATACATATATATAGGTGTTTTGTTTTAATTGTGGAGGAACATGGATTTTGGTGTATTTTACAGAGTGACTTAAGAATTTTTTTATCAGAACAGACTTATTCTTCTTGGTGATTTCAATGCCAGAGTTAGAAGGAACTTAACCTGTGGAAAGGAACCAAGAGCAAGGAAGGAGTAGGAAAGATCAACTCCAATGACATCTTTCTCTTGACCAAATCCATGGACCATGGAATTGCCATCACAAACACCAAGTTCCACCAGAAAAACAGGCACAAAACATCATAGCAACACCCATAATCTAAGCGTTGGCACCTGAATGACTATGCCACTGTCTCTGCCTGGGATCGTGAAGATGTCTGCATCACCCAAGCTATGTTAGGAGCTGATGATTGCTAGACTGATCACCATCTCATGCACTCAGTTATTTCACTCATACTGGCTCCCAAATGAAAGCTGCAGCAGAAGCAATGCTGACAGAAGATTAACAATGAAGGAATCAAGGACCCAAACAAGTGAGACATTTTCACCAATGCCTCATCAGAAACTGGGGGGAATTCCAATCAACAACAATGAGGGAATGTCAGCAGCATGTGAGGTGCCCCAAATGCCATGATCATCTGTTTCTGTGAAGATAGACTTGGGGCATTTATACACATGCTCCAGGAGGCAGGGAAGTTGTTTTAATTAAGCAGTTCCAAGAGCCGCTTGAATTAAAGCACCCAAAGCATTCACATGTATCAGTATCCCCACAATGAAAAATGGCAGTGGGGGGACTTTAACTAAAGCTTGTTCAATGAGCTTTAATTAAAATGCCCCCACTGCCATTTTTCAGCACAGGGACACTGATACACATGATGCTGGAGTCTGCTGAAGCACAGTAATTACCAAGCTACAGCAGACTCAGTTAATTGAGTCTGCTTCAATGCCCTGTAATTACAGCATGTCAGAGCATCCTCAATGTACATGTATAGGCACACTTGGATTATGAGGAAACATCAGGACTGGTTTGATGACAATATCCAGGAGATCCAAGGGTTGATCAGTCACAAGTGCAAGGCTTTTTGTGCTTGGCAAAATGACACCAACTACAAGCATAAGAAATTGAATATCGAACAAGCCAAGGCAGAGGTCCAAAAGACAACCTGTGATACGAAGAACAAATGGTGGGAAGACAAGGCTAAGGAGATTCAACATCTCACAGACATCCATGATATGTGTGGTTTCTTCAGGGCCGCCAAAGCTATGGTCAGGGATCCAACCTCCTTGAGACCTAAGGATGGCGGAGATCAAGGAAAGGGGAGCCATCAATGCCCATTGGAAGGAGCATTTTGAAGACTTTCTCAATCAAGACTCTGCTATTGATGAGAGTGGTCTCAACTTCATCCCACAACATCTAGTCAGAGATAATCTCAGAACCCCTCCAACACTTGATAAGGTAAGGAAAGTCATCAAGCAGATGAAAAACAAGAAAACATTTAGAGTGGATGGAATCCCCACTGAAATCTTCAAACAATGAGGAGAGAAGCTCACATCACAATTCCATGCCCTCATCTTAAGGATTCAGAATGATGACCTCAAGAATGCCATGATTGTGACAGTCTTCAAGAAAGGAGACAAGGCCAATTGTGGGAATTACAGAGGAATTGCTTTGCTGTCCACTACAGGAAAGACCATTGTAAGAACCTTCCTGAACTATCTCCTTCCACGTGTTGAAGAGCTCCTCCCAGAATCTCAGTGTGGGCTTAGGGCATCAAGAGGCACAATTGGCACAATCTTCACAGCTCATCAGCTGTGGGGAATAATGCCAGGAAAAACACAACTTCTCTATATGAGCTTCTTTGTCCTCACAAAAGTTTCAGCTGTCAACCAAGAAACCCTGTGGAGGATCCTTCTGAAGTATGGATACCCACCAAAACTCATCATCATTCTTTGTCTTCCCCATGTCAGTACATATGTGGTGGTTCTTAGTAATGGATCTATCACAAATCCTTTGAGGTTAAGATGGGAGTTAAGCAAGGCAGTCATTGCTCCAAAACTCTTCTCAATATTCCTTATCATGATGATACATCTGACCACCAAAAAGCTTCCAGTAGAAGTGGAAGTAAACTACTGAATGGATGATAAACTGTTTTATCTCAGCTGAGTCCTTGCCAACACTACCTTGACCTCAATCACTGAGCTTCAGTATGCTGATGATGCTGTACTGTGTGCTTACTTGGAAGCAGACCTTCAGGCAATCATTGACATCTTTACCAAGGCATACAAGAAAATGGTACTGATGCTTAACATTCAGAAAACTAAGGTCCTGCATCAACAAGCTCTTATGGAGCAGTTCCGAGCTGTGGTAATTCAGATTCATGGTGAGGCTCTGGAGAACATTATTTCCTATACCTCAGAAGCCATCTCTTCAATCAAGACTCTGCTATTGATGAGAGTGGTCTCAACTTCATCCCACAACATCTAGTCAGAGATAATCTCAGAACCCCTCCAACACTTGATAAGGTAAGGAAAGCTGACATCGACAGAAATCGATGTCTCAAATGTGAAAGTACAGCCTTCAGACTCCTGAGGAAATTGGTGTTCTAAGATTGCAATATCAGATACAAAGCCAAACTCATGGTTTATCAAACAGTTATGGTCCCCACCTTTCTGTATGGAGCTAAATGTGGAAAATGTATAGCCAGACACCTCAAGTCATTGGATAAGTACCATCAGTACTACCTGAGAAAGGTCCTTTGACTCCAGTGGGAAGATAGATACACCAACATTAGCATCTTCTCACAAGAAAACACCATGATAATGAGGGAATGAGCAGGCAATGATCATCCAAAATCAACTTCACTGGGCTGGCTACATCATCCAGATGTCCAACTCCAGACTCCTAAAGGAAGTTTTATTCTCCCAGCTCATCCAAGGCATATGTACAAAAGGAGGGCAGAGAAAGCACTTCATGGATGTCCTCAAGGACAACTTAAAATGCAACACTGATATGGACTCATGGGAGACTACTTCCCAGGACTGTTGCACATGGAAGAAGAGTCTGCTGCAGGAATCTCAGTATTTTGAAACCTCATGGCAACAAGAGGTGGGAAAGCAGGAGCAGCAGAAACAGTGTGTCACGGACCAAATCAGGAATCTAGAGCCACCCACCCCACACAGAAACACACCTCTGAGTTGCTGTAGAGTCTGTTGATCCCAGAGAGGCCTGATCAGCCATCTTCAGATATACAGATAGTACAGTCATGGGAGACAGTCATCCTTGACTGCAAAGGATTGCTGAAGATTTGCATAAGTTAACTCATACTATAATATTCTAATTATTTTCTGTAGCAAGGCAGACCAGATTCTTTGGGTGAATCTGATATCTTGTATTAGACCAACTTAAATAGTTGGAAAAAACATTTCTTAGCAAGGTTTCAGGTTTAAAAACCCTTCATCAGGCTGAGGAAGCATCTGCAGTTGGTGTGTGTGTGCTCTTCCTGGATGGAATAAATAGTAAAAAAGCTAGAGGCTTGTATACATGCAAGAAAGGCAGTCAGTGAAGGTGTAAATTGAGAAGTCAGTGGGTTAGAGACAGGCTGGGGGCGGGGGGTAGGGTGAAGGAGGATAAATGTAGCAGGTAAATAGTGGTGAGGTACCTGAGGAGGGAGATGTCAGGAAGGTTATAATGTGTCATAAATCCAGTGTCTATAGTTAGTCCATGTTTTTTTGTATCCAGTAGGTTGATGAAGTGAAGTAACAAGTATCCTCTTCCCTCTCTTTACAAAGTATACAAAGATGCTTAATTTAGGGTGTGTACAGACAGTCAAGGAGGTTATGGTAAACTTGGATCAGGTTAGAAATTGCCACCCAATCTTAGTTCACCCAGGTGCAGACCTTACACTAGTTAAGTGAAGCTAAGTACAAGCTGTACAAAAGTTCAGGTCAGTTAGATGAGCCTAAAATGGCTAACCCAATATAATTGTAACCTTACCTCCTAGCTACACTCAATTTAGATTGGGTTGGCCAGACCAATCTAACTGCCCCAAACTTCTGTACAGTCCCAAGCTCAGCCCCAAAAATAAGAAAGCCCTGCCAGCAGCGCCAGCCCCAGGGTTGCACTTTTTCCACACCTCTGAAGCTATTTTTAGGCTCCCTATTCCTGCCCCCCCCACCAGATGGACAACCCCCATCTCCCTAAGCCCCCCAAACCCTGCATCCTGCAAGCTGCTCCCACTGCCACTTTTACTGGCATTCACCAGTGCCAGGAACTGAACTAGTAAGTCAAGGTGGGGGAAGAGGTGGGTAGAATGGGAGGCTTGACAGAGGTATTGTTCATCTGGGGGTCAAAAGGCTGGTCAGTGGAAAAAGAGTCCCCAAGACCCCGTGGACCCTGATAGCCCCCCCATTCTCCCCATGAATGTCACCTGCCCCACTGATCTTCTGATCTCCCTGCAGACACCTCCTGCATCCCTGATTCCCCAGTTCATCCAGAGACACTGCCTGCTTTCCCAATTCCCCTGTGGACCCACCCATTACCCACTGCAATGTGTTTGCCCCATGATCTCTCCAGATCCCCTGCTATCCTCCTCATCCTGACTTACTTTAGATTAGGTGGCCATTTTTAACATGATCTAACCTCCCCCGAACCTGCCCAAATGTTTGTACTCAGGCTTAGTCAATCCAGTTGTCTGCAGATGGATTCTGTTCTATGTGCAGACTTCTTTCTGACTAGTACTGCCAGAAACAGTCATTTCATTTTGCACTGGATTAGGCAGCAAACACGTGGCTTATTGGGGAAAAAAATGGTCTTGCAAAAACCTCACAGGGTTGGGATTCTTGCCTGACTCGCATAATCTTTATCAGCACTGACTGAATTTTCCCATGACAGGTCTTCCTAAGAGTATCTTGCTCCCATCTTGTTATGAATTTCACTGTTTCATTTCTGGGTTTGGCAGGATTGGATGGGGAAGCATGTCAAGAATAACACTCCCAGGGGAACCCAGGAAATAGTATACACATCTATAATCTCTGTTGAATTCCAAAACGATTTTCATTTAACAGGTTAGAAAAGTAGGGGACAAAACTTTGTTGGATTTTGAGAGTTTGGGTAGAAGAAGAGAGGAAACAATACTAGAGAAGATACTGACTCAGAGCCAGATTGATACTTAACTGGGGTAAATTCTGTTGGCTTCTGGTATTTAATCTTCTTGAAAGGCCTTTAATAAGATAAAACATAATGGGAACTAAAATACACAAAGCATTTATGACCTTCAGGTGAAAAGAAAGGAGGATCTCATTTAAAATCAATTTTAAAGATGGTAAAATCTTGTCTGTTTTTAATTTTGAAATCTGGCTCACCCAAATTGCATGCTCCTTTCCCTTTATCTGATTTTACCTCTGAGTACTGACTTGTATAGCCACTGTGAGAGATCGCCTTGCTACTTCAGATTTCTAATTTACTTAAGCACATTATGTCATTATCTTAATGTTTTATTTTACTTGTGGAATAATTTTCCACATGACCTGTTTATCTTTTTCTATAGCAACCTCTGAAAACAAACATAATAACCCCCCCCCCACGAATCATTTGAAAAGTTTTATTGCCAAATCATTTTTGCAGAACTTTTCTTCTAGTAGATACTTAAACAAGCAAAAATAATTCTATCTAAAAATAGATCTTGTTTCAATTTCAACAAGTCCAAAATTGTTTTCTTTCTGTTATACTAAGAGTAAATGACAGCAGTGAACCAAACATGTCTTTCAGTTATTTGAAAGAACAAAAAGACCAAAGAGCAAACTGTTTTAAACCCAATGGGCATGTATAGACAAAACGGGGGCCCTAAATTGAAGTGGTGGGTTTTAAAAAACACCACTTCAGTTTAGGGCTGATTAAACCTCTGTGTCATTTACGTACTCCACTGACTTACCTGCCTTTCTGGAGAGGACAGGAGGGGAGGGGAGGGCGAGCTGCCAGTCAGCAGAGCGGTCCCTGGGCTGTGGAGGGGGCTGCTGCTTCCCTCTGTGGCAGCTGTGACCCCGCCTGCAGGCAGCTGGTCAAACAGTCCTGGGGGCCACCGTAGCCACAGAGGGGAGCACTAGGCCCCTGTGCAGCTCAGGTAGTCAGACAGGTTCCAGGGGGAGGGGAAAAAAAAAAGATCAGGCTTGCCACTTTTCTTGGGAGGAGCTGCTTTCCCGGGCTGCTGCCAGGCTGCCTGCAGGGCTGCCTGTAGAGCTGCACAGAGCCTGGTGCTTAACTCCATGGCTGTAGGGGCTTGCTGTGCCCCAAGTCATTTAAGGCACATTACGTCACCAATTTTCTTACAGTGGCTGGAATTAATGTGCAATATCCCATTGACTCGTGTGAACACCGACACCATTAAAGCAGTGCAAAATATTTATCCCACTTTAAAGTGTTATGCCCACATGCTCTCATTTCATCTACACACAGCCAAAGATAATCAAAGCTTCTGGAGTTAAGTCATCAAAAACTTTTACTGAAGTTGCACCTCTATCATAGTGGTATATAGGGTGCCAGTTTTGCATACACAGTACAGATTCTTGTCTAATATTGGCCAATTTTGTGACTATTTTTTGAGAGATTCTGCATTTGTATTTCTCTGTGAGGTTCTTACAGACATATATAAGAGGTACAAGCATATGTCTGCAGGGGGAACTTGGTCAAAAATGTTTAAAACATATGACATTGCCTTTCAGGAGAGTTCAACGGCAAAGGTTTGGGTATGATATTTTAGATACATCTTTAAGGGCCTGATCCAAACTCTACTGAAGTAAATTAAAAGACTCCAAATGCTTTTATTGTGTTTTTGGGTTGGAACCTGGAGTGGTGGTTGGGGTGTGGGTTTGTTTTGGGTTTTTTTTATTTCCTTTTTAGCCACATACTTATGAGTAAGCCATGCTGTGCAATGCGGGTTTTAGAATCTACCCTTTCTTCTTGTCATCTGTATCCCAATTATTAGGATAGGTAGATTATGGATGTTCTCTCTCTCTCTCTCTCTCTCTCTTTTTCCCTCAGTGATTCTTACCAAAGTTGGAGCATTCTGTTTACTGTTTTCCAGTTTGTTAGAATAGTGAATTGATTGGCCTAACTAAACTCACTGACCTCTCAATTCCACCTACTGTGTTTACAAAAATCAATGTCTTCTGTTATGGTAACGCAGTTCTTCTGTCAAGGAAAAAAGCTACAACCTGAAAGATTGTGTTCAGCTAGGAAGTATAATGATGCCGAAAGAGGCCTATAAAAGTATTTTGGCCTTATTAGAATTTCTTTAGGCATCCAAGAATATTCTAAAATTCATTGAAATATTGATCAGTGTTTTCCTTTATAACTGGTGATCATCCATTATTTCACAAGCAGTTTTACTAAACTCAGTTTAGCAGCAACTATGTCTTCTTCTGAGTTTCCTACCTCCCATATTGGATGTGGTTCTGGTACAGTGAGGTGCTCTAGGATTGGAAGCTGCCAAATAAGTTTTTTATCAATCCTAGCAAGTTATGTACATTTTAAAGTTTTTTTTTTTCCAGAGAAAACTGCCTGGAGATGTGACATTATGCAAATAACATGCTAGACTTAAGTAAATGGCAATTTTGTACCTTACAGAAATCTTTTTTTTATACCGAGCTACATGAAAAAAATCCTGTTACCTAAGTAACCACCTAAGTTATCTAAGCCCCTCCCATCAGTCTTCTCTGCTGATTTAGTGAAACAAGTGTCCAGTCCCTTTTCCTTCACTTCTCCTCTGCCTTTTCCTTTCTGATCTTTTCCTTGTTCAAGTCAATATAGTGTTTCAGTTCATGCAGCCCCAGCTCCAGGCACTCTGTTTCCGTGAATGCCAACCCCTTAAATACCCACTAGTTTCTTACTTTCCATAAACTAGCTTTAACACAAATTAATAATGTTCTTAATAACATTTCTTCTGGTCCCTTTGGTATGAATCCATATAGTACCATCTCCCACACTAATGACAGGTTTATTTTGGTGACACTCAGAAAGCAGCACCTGCTTTCCATATGTACACTCCCAAAACACGTCCTGCTGTTTCTTTTTCCCCGCACCTCTCCCTTGGGCACCTTGATGAGCTTGTCAAGCCCCATCTGTGTTTCACTTCCCTCACTGGAAAGATATTTTGTACAACCTTCCATGCTAGATCAGCGTGTTCACCTTCTAGTTGTTTACCCACCACTGTTTCCCACACCTTCTTCACTTGTCCTTCTGTGATGTTTTCCACTGGCACCATCCTGTCTTGCTCCCTTATAGCTGTCATCAGTTTGTTATGATCCTTCAGGAACTCCAGCCCTATCTTCCCTATTTTAAACCTTTTCATGAATCCTTGTGTCCTGATGTAATGAATCAGTGATTGTCACGACCATGGACTCCTCAAAGGGATCTGATATACTCCCCATTTCCTCAAAATTACAGATGTGTGAAATCAGGTGATATACACTGCTTTCCCCTCTCCTTCCATTACCACTTTGCATATTGTGCTTACATATTTTGCATAGATGAACAATCCCAAGTCTGGCAGCCCCATCTCTCTTGATTGTACAGTTCAGCTTTAGCCAACTTTTCTCTTTTAGTGTTCCAGAAGAACATAAATATTTTCCTCTGTACTTCTGCTGTCTGCTGCCACATCAGTGTCAATACAACTCCCATATATAGAATAATTGGTAGTAGCACATTCTTAAATGCCACCACTTTTCTGGCAAAGGACAGTGTCCTTCTGGACTATAACTAAATTATTTGCTGTAGCCTTGCTGTGACCTTTTCTCATACTGTATTACCTTTCCCTTTGGCATCCATTGGGATACCTCCAGTTCCCCCCTCCCAGTATTATGCTTTTCAGTCTATTTAGTTTAGCCCCCGTTGCTTCTCCATACTCTGATGTGTGTCTTAGCACCCTTACCATTGGAACTCTATCTTTAACTACTACATTTATATCATCCACGTATTGTACACATTTTACCCCATCCCCTCCTGGTATCTTTATTCCACTTACGACCTTGTCTTTTTTTATTGTTTTTGACAGTTCCATACAAAAATAGTAGTGGTGACAGAGGGCATCCTTGTCTCACCCCTGTATGGATTTTAAAGTCCCAGCTTAGGGGCCCATTAATTTGGATTTGATGCTATGTTTGTCTATATAATAATGGTAAGAATGCAAGGGGGTCATGGGGAAAGGAACTTGATAGTGGATGTCTACTACAGGCCACCTCACCAGGGGGACAAGCTGGATCTTGAATTCTGAGGTCAGCTCATGAAGGCTGTAAAGTCAAGGGGATGTGGTTATCATGGGTGACTTAAACTACCCAAACATCTGCTGGGAGAAGCAGTCAGACTGCTAATGTAGGTTTCTAGCCAGGATCCAGGACCTCCGCCTAACCGAGGAGATGCATAGTCCAACCAGGAGAAATGCCTTGCTGAACTTGGTCCTTCCCACAGCTGACAACCTGGTGGGGGGTTTGCAGGTACTCGACCTCCTGGGTGACAGTGATCATCACCTGCTGGAATTTACTATGCATTGCAGGGTGGTGAAAGCAAGCAGTAAGGCAAGAGCCCTCAACTTCAGGAGGTTGACTTCAATGAACTTAGAAGATTAGTAGGAGAGGCATTGGGGTCTTGGAGCCTCAATGAGATGGGAATCTCAAGGAGACAATCCTCCAAGCTCAAAGAAAGCCAGTCTCAATGAGCACCAAGGGGGGCAGGAGTACTAAAAAAACCTCATGGCTTGGCAAAAGTATCCAGGACAAAAAATGAGGCACACAAACAGTGGAAGCAAGAGGCTATCACAAAGGAGGATTACAACTCCATTGCTCATGACTGCAGGGAGACTGTTAGGAAGGCCAAGGCAGAGATGGAGATAGGGCTAGCAACCAGAAGTGGGGATAACAAAAAGTCCTTTTTCAAATACACAGGGAGTAAGAAGAAGGCATCAGGTAACATGGGGCCTGGACAGGCTTGGCAATCTGATGATTGCAGCAAATGAAAAAGCTGACTTCTAATGAATTCTTTGCCTCCGTATTCCTGGACAGGGACCGGGACATTTCCCCCACTAGGATTATGGAAGGACCCAGGGGAGGCACTGCCATGCCTAGGGTCAAGAATGACCTAGTTAGGGAACTTTGAGAGGCTGGACGTGTTTAAATCAGTAGGTCCAGATGCTCTTCATCCGAGGGTGCTGAGGGAATTGGTGGGAGTCATAGCTGAGCCCCTGGCACGGCTGTATGAGCTCTTGTGGGGCTCTGGCCAGGTACTAGAGGATTAGAAAAGGGCCAATGTGGTCCCCATTTACAAGAAGGGGAGAAAGCAACTCTAGGCTAGTCAGTCTGTAGCAAAAACCGCAGGTTTTTTTTTAGATGTAAATATATGATAGATATGCATTCCCTTCCCTTTCCCAAGTATTTATGGTTTTTCTTTCTCTACCTCTCTATTCCCTATAGACAAGTATAAGTGAGCTCAGACTTAGGATAAGCTTTAACATTTTTATTTTGGTAGCAAGTTTTTGGTTTTGGATATCCACTATTTATATTGTATTATTATAATTTTTGTATTGATTTATATCATTTCATATGGATACTGTATGGTTTAGGCCTTTGTTTGTAAGTGAACCAAAGTAATGTCAAGTTTCCATTTTGTATGTCAAGTCTCCATCTTGTGTCCTCTGCCCAGGCATCCCCTGTATTGCAACTGTATGAGTCACATACCCCTCCCATGTAAATTGGTTCCTGGATGAATGAGAGTGATTGGGAATGACTGAAATACAATGGCAACAGGCCTCTACTGAATGGCCTGTAACGACTGGGCCATCACCTCACATTGATTCATCCAGGAACTACGGACCTCACCCAGGAACAGAGACAAGAACCTAGCATTTGAAAGACAAAAGACCCTGCAGAACCAGCAACTCTATCATTGTACCCCACCATTACAGACACCTGAAACAGCACATCCCTGCATGGAGCACGCATGCTCAATACACCAGGGGATGACCCTTGCCTGGGCATGCCTCCTGTCACTAGGGTCACACAAGGTCTGCCCCTATAAAAAGGGGCAGTGAAGACACACCCAGTGGGATGCCCTCTCCATCTGGACCAGCACCATGCCACACCACCTTGCCACACCACCTATCCACCCAGAGGCTCTGCCGGCAACCTCCCTCTGGACAACACCTACTGGACAAGGACCCCTTTCCAGTATGGATAGGTAGCTATCACCCCCAACCCCCTCTTCAACCAAGGACTTGGACTCTGCTTCTCTTCTGTACCTGGACTCCAGCCCTTCCACTGAGCCTCCTTCTCTTGCTGCCAGAGTGAGTGTGTGAGTGTGTGTGTGTGTGAGAGAGAGAGAAAGAGAGAGAAAACCAATAACTTGGAGAAGAGCCATGGGCATGATCAGAGGTCAGGAAAACAGATGTTACGATGACAGGCTGAGAGCCATGGGGCTCTTTAGCCTGGAAAAGCGCAGGCTCAGGGGCAATCTGATGGCCACCTATAAGTTTATCGGGGTGACCACCAGTATCTGGGGGAACGTTTGTTCACCAGAGTGCCCCAAGGGATAACGAGCTCAAACGGTTATAAACTACTGCAAGACCATTTCTGGCTGATCATAAGGAAGCATTTATTTACTGTCTGAGACCCCAAGGTCTGGAACAGCCTGCCATCGGAGGTGGTTCAAGCACCTTCATTGAACACCTTCAAGAGCAAATTGGATATTTATCTTGCTGGGATCCTATGACCCCAGCTGACTTCCTGCCCTTTGGGCGGGGGGCTGGACTTGATGATCTTCTAAGGTCACTTCCAGCCCTAATTTCTATGAAATCTATGAAACTTCATGGGGCCGTGTAGTGTGGTGTCTGTGTAATAAAACTGTTATTGGACCCCTAAGTTGGGTTTTGCTTTACTATGGTTTGGCCCTGCTCCAATCTCTGCTCCTCACCTCTCTGACTTCTGTCTCATTTCTCCCTCTCCTGCTTCTGGCTCACTGCCACCTCCAACACCTGTCCTGAGCTCCTCTCTGCCTCCAACCCCCCTGTTTCTTTGCCACTGTCTTATCCCCACTCTTCCTTTTCCCCTGAGCAACAAGGTTTCTGCTTCAGTTTCTTTCCTGGCTGTCTCCCCCTTGCCACCACTTATTTGCCTCCCCACCCCCCAGTATCTCAGCTGTCGGCCTCAGTTTCCAGCCCCAGTGTACTTTAAGTAAACCCAAGCCTCAGTTCCTCAGGCAGCTTCTCTGTAGTCCACCAGTTCTAATCCTGGTTGTGGCAACTTTCACTCCCTACACTATAATTCTCTCTTTCTCACCTGAACCTTCCCCTAAGTATCCCAAGTACACACATATGCACTGTACCAACCAAGTTAGGAACTTGCATGTGTAGGTGGGTTGTATGTGTGTGAACTGGTGAGTGTGTGTGTGTGTATATATATATATATATATATAATGGCATTGTGTGCATGATATACAAATTAGTTATCTGTGTCTAACTTTTGGGGTGTATGTGCTTGAATTGATATGCATGTGCCTAGGCTGGTTTGGATGTGTATGTGCCTGAGCTGGTAGAGTGTGTGTGTGTGTATGCACCTAATTGATTTGTGTGTTTGTATATGCGCAATTGTGTCACACCCTCCTGTCTAACAGCACAATATTGAGATCCTGAGAGTTGGCCTGACCCCACAGGGCTACAAGCCTTACCTTGGTCCTTGGGAAGACCTTTGAGAAAATCATCAAGGAGCACATCTGCAAGGGCCCAGCAGGGGAAGTAATGCTCAGGAGCAACCAACATGGCTTCACTGAGGGCAGATCCTGCCTGACTAAGCTGGTTTCCTTCTATGATCAGGTCACAAAGTCCCTGGATGAGGGCATCAAGGTGGATGTTGTCTTCCTGGACTTTAAGAAGGCCTTTGACACTGTTTAGCACCACATTCTCTTAACAAAACTAGGTGACTGCAGCATTGATGCCTACACAGTCAGATGAGTGGCAAATTGGCTAGATGGTTGCACCCAGAGAATGGTGGTAGATGGGTCATTTTCAACCTAGAGGGATGTGGGCAGTGTAGCCCCCAGGGCTCAGTCCTGGGGCATGAACTGTTCAACATCTTTATCAGTGATCTGGATGTGGGTGTGGAAGCCATGTTGTCCAAATTCACTGAACGACACCAAGATGTGGGGCGAGGTGGGCATGCTGGAGGGGAATGGACAGAATCTAGCTAGACAGATTACAGAGGTGGGCAGATAAGAATAGGGTGGAATTCAGTGCAGACAAATGCAGGGTACTGCATCTAGGGAGAAGGAACCAGCAACACACCTATAGGCTGGGGAACACCCCTCTTGTCAAAACAGTGGCAGAAAGTGATCTTGGAAGCATTGTTGACTCCAGGATGAACATGAGCTACCAATGCAAGGAAGTGGTCAGTAAGGCTAACTGCACCTTGTCGTACATCTACAGACGCATCACAAGCAGGTCCAGGGAGGTGACCACGGAGATGATCCTTCCCCTCTATGCAGCATTGGTCAGGCCACAGTTAGAGTACTGAGTCCAGTTCTGGGCACCGTACTTCAAGAGGGATGTGGCTAGCATTGAGAGGGTCCAGAGGAGGGGCACTCACATGGTCAGGGGGCAACAGGCCAGGCCCTACAGAGAGAGGCTGAAGGGCCTGAATCTATTCATCCTCCACAAGTGAAGGCTGAGAGGGGATCTGGTGGCTATTTACAAACTCACCAGGGGGGACCAGTGGGAATTGGGTGAGGCACTGTTCCCCCGGGCACCACTGAGGATTACTAGGAATAATGGCCACAAATTGTTGGAGGGAAGGTTCAGGCTAGACATCAGGAGACACTACTTTACAGTTAGACCTGCCAGGCTCTGGAATGGACTCCCAAGGGAGGTGGTGCTCTCTCCTACCTTGGGGTCTTCAAGAGGAGGCTGGACAGATATTTAGCTAGAGTGTTATGACCTCAGCACTCATTCCTGCCTGGGGCTTGGGGTCAGACCTGATGATCTGTTTAGGTTCCTTCTGACCCTAAGTACTATGAAACTATGAATAACGTTATACAATACAGTATAAAAAATTATCTGGGAACCCCATTTTTCATAGCACCTCAGATATATAAGTATGATCCACTCTGTCATATGCTAAATCTAGTTTTTAAATCTAGTTTTGTTATAATTGTGTTTGTTTTCCTCTCTTGGATGTGGGACAGTGGATCTCTGATCACTCTGGTCACTTTGTACATTCTTCTACCTGGTATTGCACATACTTGATCTCCATGTATTTTCTTCTTAAAATGCTAGAATCATTGGAAATTAGGGCTGGGAGGGACCACAGGAGGTCATCTAGTCCAGCCTCCCTGCTCAAAGCAGGGCCATCTCCAACTACATTGTCCCAGCCAAAGTTTTGTCTAGCTGGGTCTTAAAAACCTCCAAAGATGGGGATTCCACAGTCTCTCTGGGTAACCTGTTCCAATGTTTTACATGCTCCTAGTGAGAAAATTCTTTACTATCTAACAGAAACTTCCCTTTCTGCAACTTGAGGCCATTGCTCCTTGTTCTGTCATCTGCCACCAGTGAGAAGAGTTTAGCAGCTCTATCCTCTTTTGAACCCCACTTCAGGTAGTTGAAGGCTGCTACTAAATCCCCTCTATCTTCTCTTCTCAAGACTAAATAAGCCCAGTTCCTTCAGCCTCTCCTCAGAAGTCATGTACCCCAGCCAACTCACCATTTTTGTTGCCCTCTGCTGGACTTACTCCAATTTGTCCACATCTTTTCTGTAGTGGAGGGCCCAAAACTGAATACAGTACTCCAGATGTGGCCTCACCAGTGCTGAATAGAGGGAAATAATCACTTGTTATTTTCCCCATGCATCTTCGGCCTTCCTTCCTGAAAAATTCTCCCATCCTCTTCTTCACCACTATCCACCATTCTGTGGTACTCCTGAAATATTTTTTCAGTGATTACCACCCCTCATACTGTCTAGTGAATGCCTGACATATCTCTTCATCTTGTAACAGAGACATATAACTTATAACTTTCACAGTTCCCTCCCTTTCATGGGACACTTACTAAGACTAATTTTCACCTTCAGCATCCAGTGATCACTAAGAGCCACATATATGGTTTCTTGCTTATCACTATTTCTTTTGATACAAGCACAAAGTCAATTCTTGATTCTTTCCACTGAGGTCTTTTTTTAGTGAAAACTTCTTCCTTGCCCACACATCTCTTAGTGACTCTTATTTTATTATATTTGTTAATCTGGATGAGCTGTCTAAAACTCTTGTTTCTTCCTGCCCCTGTTCTGTTGCTCACTTCAATTATACAATTAAAATCTCCCACTATTATGCATGGTCTCCCTCCAAACACATGTACTGCTAGCTTTCTAAGCAGTCCATTCCTTCCTTCTCTCTTTGGTGGTGCATATACTTTGAAAATTTCTAATTCTTTTCCCTTGACTAATAGTATCGGTCATTGCAGTCTGTCACTGATGACTTCTACTTGCTTTGCTCTCAGCTCTGGGTTCTTGAATAATATTGTTATCCTTGTTGCTTTGTCCTGGACCACCAGGATGGTCCCCATCTCCATATTTTCTCAACGTGTTTCTAATTCCTCTCCCCTGGTATACCACATCACTGTAGACAGACCATATCTGCCCTTACTTGGTTCAACACTGGTTCAATCTTTCCCCATCTTTTCCTTCTTAAGATACTCCTGACAGTAAGCAAAATTATTGTGAATGCCATTTATGCTTATTTTAAAATGAGTTAACCTGTCCCTTTAACATTTATCCATGCTTCCTTTGAGTTGAGTGTGCCTGACCCTTTAAGGTTTGTCTGTGCTACTGCTTGGGGCGGTCAACTCCTCCCCCTTCCTCACTTGCATTCCTGTGGTCTTTGCCAGCTACTGGTTCACTTTCTCATTTAGGAAAGCTTGCACATTCCTGCCTCCACTCTGGGCTGAAGCCCAGAGGCATTAGTGGCAGGAAACTATTCTCTGGTTCTTCCTCTCCTTCATTATCAGGTTTCTTCTTCCTGGTCTTCAGCCCCTGAATTTTCTTTTTTCCAGCCTCTCTTTCTGGTACTTTTTCTTGCTCCACCTCCACTTCTGTTGTTTATGGGGTGTATTCTTTCTTCCCCTTACCTCCCTGTCTTACTCCCACCTCCGTGTCTGAGCTTTTTGCAGTTCTTGTCTTTCCTTCCATTGCATTGCATCTATCTCCTCTGCACTGCCTCAGTAACAGAAATTTTCCCTCGCCTCCTTCTCTGTTCAACCCTCGTGTGGGGTTTCTTCCACCATTTCTACCTCAGTGCCCAACACCTCCTTTCCTGCTCTATTCTCCTCCAGGTTTTGCTGTTCTTCAGGGGGTCTGATTACATTTGCAAGGGCTTTGGGGCATCTACAATATAAGTGCCCTTCTCCCTTACAAATAGTGCATTTTAGGGACTTCTGGCACTCTGCTGCTCTATGCCCTATCCTTTCACATCAGTAGCATACTGTGAAGGGACAGTGTGAAGACAGGTGCCTCACCTTTCCTCATTTGGTACACCATTTTGGTTGTCCCTGGTACATTATAAAACCCCAGTCCATCATGATCTGTCTTTAGTAAATCCATGTATATTTGAGCTATAATCACTCTCTCATGACTTTTCCCTGCTATGAACTTTATCCCTTTAATCCCTCTCCCTCATTTTTCTGCTTATTTCCAAAAGTTCTCCTACCTTTCTTTATCTCAGTAAGTCAATTCCAAAGTTTTTCAGTTCAAGAAAGCAATGAGGCTGGTGCGATGCTCTGCCTGCACCTCCAAACAATACCTCTCCAGGAAATAATATCTGTTCATTGATCCTCTCTGCTTCCCATCATAGGTTAAAGTAGCCTTTGTCCACAGCCTTCACTCTTCTCTAGCTTCTCTTGATACCTCTTCCATGTTTTCCCGCCATGTCAATCCAGGTGGACCAGCCTGTTGTCATGTTCCCTCAATCCTCTACTTCTCATATCTTCCCCTGCTGCTCTCACTCTGCCTCCCACTTTCCTCTGCTCCTGTCTTCCTTCTCGCGTCATCACTCTTGTTGCTGCCTCTGCCATTGCTCCTAATGCCATCTTCTTTGTTCCTTTCTTCTCCACCTTCTTCCATTCTCCATCTGTCTCCAGTTCTTCTTTTCCTCTCTTCAACTCTTCTTCCACCTCATGTTTACTTGTCACTGCTATTGTTTAGAGATTTAGGTCTTCCTCCTCCACTCCTGACACCCAGAACTCTATTGATCCCTTTCTCTGCCTTTAAGATGTAGATCAGGGTTCCAGTGCTGATGGGAACCTACCACAAGGATAAGTTATTGCAGCCCATTTGAATAAGATATATGGTATTGCCCATTGTGCTCAGCCTCTCTCAGCACTTTTTCAGGTCATGGTAAGCCACTACATTTAATACATTTTACTTCCTCTTCTCTCCCACAGCTAAGATGTGGTTTTCTTCCCAATTTCCAATGATCCCTGTTTCTTCACCAGCCTTAAATTGTGGGTAAATATCATAAAATGTGTTCCAAACAGTTTATCCAGTACCCTTCTGCTGCTTTTTCTCTCAGCCTGTCACATATTATTACTGTGGGCCTGCCTTCCATGAAGTTGCCCTGCACTTCATCTGCATATCAGTTTTTAGAGGATCCTAGGACTCATGACAAGAGTACCCAATTCCAGTCATAAGTGGTGGGGTAATTAGCATGTGAATCCTTTGTGGGGCAGGGTTATGAAGTATACACAGATAATGGACAGTGATGAGCTATGAGGTCACCATGGCTTCAAACACTGTTGACTTTGAACTGCATTGTAAATGGCGGGGGGGGAACCACCTGACAGATTTATTTTCCATGCTGGAGCAGTGGAATGGGGGTAAAATCAAGGCAAATCTCCAATAATCAGAGTCTATACCTGGAAAATTATAATGAATTTATAAATTTTCCAAATATAGAATCTAATTGTTGGGGGGGAGTGCTTATTTTATAATCAGGGTCATCCTATATTTGAGTAAATCTGGTCTTTCAGAAACTTTAGATTTAAGATAGAGTGCTCATTAAAAATAATATTGTGCTTTTATTTTATTATCTGCCTTAGATAAATATTTTTTTATTTTGCATAGTTCAATTCCAGTCCTTTAATGGCTGTACATTCCTACCTTGGTTTTCAAATGGGATGGGACCATGCAGTTAACTGACAAGGCCCAGGTCCTCCAGAGATGGGCTGAATGCTTCAGCACCATCCTCAATCTGATCTGCTCTGACAACATGGATGCCATATGCAGACTGCCTCAAATCACTGTCAACACCTCACTTGAAGCTCCACCTACAGTCACGGAAGTCCAAAAGGCCACACAACAAATATCTAGTGGCAAAGCTCCTGGATCCAACCCAATTCTAGTGGAAGTCAACACATCAGGTGATCACAGCCTTATGGGGAAACTAACCAAGATCTTCTGCAGACTTTCTGCAGTAGATTCTTTGAGTGAGCTTTAGTTAAAGCACCCCTGCCACCATTTTGAAGCAGGGGATGCTGAACACAAAAGATTCTGCAGGCATTTTAAATAAAGTGGCTCTCTACCCCCACCCCAGAGCATGTGTAAAGATACCCATTTTTTCCAATGGAAACAAAGTGGTTCTGTCTGGCCTGATTCCAGTTTGCCTAGCAGATGACAGAGAAGCTGAATCTTTTTGGGTCTGTAGCTCAGGAGCAGGCCCACTAGGTAGATTACCCTATGGTTTAGGACCCCAGGCTACCTGGTACAGAATTGAGGCTGGTGACTCTGGAAGGACTAGAGCCTCTGGACTTTCTTGGCTCCTAAGTTTGAATTTGAGTGCCTAGACGCAGAGGGAACAAAGCTTGGCTCCCTGTTCCCTAGGATTTGTTCACAGAACTATCATTCTCAGAGTTCTTGGGTTCACTACTTTGACATGCATACCTGAATCAGACAAATTGCAGCTTTGAGTTTCTAGGCTTTATTTCATTTTCAAAAGGAAACATTTTAATTAAAGCAAATGGATTTTTTCAGATTTTTGGACCAATGGGAAATTTTAAATCTCCCTTTGTTCTGCACTAGAATGAAGTTGCCTCTCAAACTTTGGAATATTTCCTATGGAAAGCAAAATCTGATTTTTGACCAATCCTATTAACATTTATAATATCACTGACTCCTTTTCCCTTTGCTGTGTCTCAGTATATCTTGTGTATTTTTACATTCTCTTTGATTGAAACTGAAATAACTTTGTATTGAAAGGCTGCCAAAAAGCAAACAAGGTCTAAATACGGGTTATAGGAAATGAAATAAATTCAGCCAACCTTGAAGAACACTTTATTCTAGACTGTGATATGCAAGTATGCCAGTCTGACAAAATGATATGCCAAGTTCTTGGTTATGAG
Organism: Crocodylus siamensis; assembly: GCF_052110815.1. NCBI lineage: Eukaryota > Metazoa > Chordata > Crocodylia > Crocodylidae > Crocodylus > Crocodylus siamensis. The sequence goes on from NC_143399.1 coordinate 111,407,294, forward strand.
CTAGTGTTATAAAAGTTTAAGAACATAGGACACCATTTACAAATAAAGGCAGGAAGTTAGAATTATGTGAGCATTGTGTGTTTTGGTCACAGATTTCTGTATTGGCCAGAGTGAATAATAAAGAAAATAATGGTAAAAGTTTAAAATTCAAGAAGAGTGGTTTACATATCACGTATGTATTTAGAATGTGGATGGACTTTAAACACAAACTTTTTTATGCACAGGTAGATAACAGAAACTTGCTTTTTGCTATATATGGAAAATGTATTAACTCCATTACTATATGTCTTCAACGTAAATGTAGTTAGATAATACAAGTGTATGCAATGTGAGCAAAATCTGGTCGCTAGTTTTGGACAAGTTTGATCTTATGATTTACTAGCAAATCAAAATTGTTGTTTGTAATATAGATTTTATGTCTACACTGCAATTATCTCAGTACCACAGATAGCTTTTCATTTCCTGCTTATATGGCTCATATGGCTCTATATAAAAAGTATTTCACGAATACTTTTGCCAATGAAAATGCTGAGTTTGGTTTCGTTGGCCCAAAAGGAATTCTTATTAATAATTTGCTAGTGTTTGATTATTGCCTGCTGTTTCTCAACATACTCATAATCTCACAAGTTTATTTGACCCATAATATATTAAGGAAGTTTGATATTAGTTTAAAACAATTTTACTGACGTCATAAGGGGCCAGGTCATATGGACTCCAGTTCTGAATGTATACAGATGCACATACATTTGTAAATATATAAATTGAAAATCTGAGTCTTTTGCTCAGATGGGTAGGGATGAGGTAAGGAAGAAAATATTGTAATTCTATTAATTTTTCATCTATTTCCTCAAATACATCTGTATACAATTTCTGGTGAATATGACTATTTGGTGACAAATCTGCAACAACGTGAGTACAATTAACATACAGGGAAGATGCATTATAAATGTAATAATTTGGGTTGAGAACTGTAAACTTATTTAAACATAAGCTTATGAGTCAGGAGCTATTGATCAGTAAATTCATGCAAAATGCCTTGATTGGGTTATGCATCTTGGTATAAGCACAACATGAATGTTTAATAATAATATTTTGATTTATTTATACTATTGTGAAATATTAAATAAATGCCACAATATGTTTTTGTTAAAATCACCCTTAAGGGGCCTCACTACATTTCCATAATTTTAGAGCTTTTTGAAAAGTGGGACAAACGTCAACATTTTAGTACACAACCATATAAGAAATCAATTTATTAATAAATATGTATGCAGAAATATGTATGCCTATTAGGGCTGTGTGAAGTGGGCCATATTCAATTTGGATTTGGGTTTGGCCCAAATCAGGGAACTGCGATTCAATTAACTGATTTGGATCACAGTCCTGATTTTATTTGGCTAAATCTGAATCTGAAGATTTGATGCTGATTCAGAGAATCAGAGATTCAGCCATAGACACACCTTTAAATATCTTTTCTAGATACCTCTAGGTACCAGGCACAGCTCATGAATGTTGAAATGATGGAGCATCCCACAGGAACGTGAAGGTTGCCCCCGCATGCTCGGCGGCGGATCTGGGAGTGGACCAAAAGTACTTCTGGTCCACTTCCAGGTCCACTGCCGAGTGCTGTCCCTCCCCGCCCCCCACACACACACACACCACCCTGGCTCAGCGATTGGCTTTGGGGGGACACCAGTGCCTCCCCCGACCCAAGAGGCACCAGTTGCTGAGTCAGGGGGTGGGAAGGTTTCCCCTGTGTACTCTGTAGCAGACCTGAAAGAGGACCGGAAGTGCTTCTGGGCCACTTCTGAGTCTGCCACCTAGTGCTCTGGGGACCCCACACACACACACACTCCCATGGGATGCTCCATCCACTCAAGCATCTCGGCATTTACAAGCCTCCTGGTACCCTGAGATGTATAGAAAAACTTTTAAAGCTGTGCCTATGTCCAAATCATTGAATCTCTCCCATTCAGTTCAGAGAGATTAAAGGGTCTCCTGATTTGATTTGGATTCAGCGATTCAGCCACCAAATTGGGTCGAATTTCTGCCTAACTGAATCAGCAACTGAAGCTTTGCACAGCCCTAATATGTAAGTATATAAAATGAATATTTATGCTCAAACACACAGTAGTGGAGTAATCACATTGGAAGTATTACTTTTTTTATATACAATGCAGTGCTGCTTAGAATAGCAAAGGAACAACATTCCCTTGGAAAGAAAAATATTTAAATGTTTTTACACGTGCTTATATCCTACCTGTTTGAGATCAAAGACTAATTGTTTCTACAAACCTCCATCCTGTTTTTAAAAAAAGAATTGCCATGAAATAATCAGATATCATAATTTATATAATGTGGCCTATATGACATGCATCAAGACCCTGAAAAATCAGGCAGCAAATGCCACCATGGCACTTTTTTAGATCAATGTATAAAGTAAGTGGATGATGGGAAAACCCTAATAATGTTAAGAGTAAAGTTTAATAGTGTGAAGCAAGTGCAAACTAATTACAAACACATAGGTGATGCATAAAGGGAGTACAGGTGGGCATATCCCCCCCCCGAGATTGACCCTCAGTGGCTGGGGAATGGGGAGCGGGGAGCTGCAGCCGGAGCTCCCCCTGAGAAGCACCAGTGGCACTTCTGGTTTTGCCGCTGGTGCTTCTGGGGTTGCTATCAGCTCCTAGGGGACCCCCCACACCAGTTGGCGATTGGCTGCTGGTGCTCCCCCAGAGTCAGGAGGCACCAGTCGCCCATGCCCAAATGTATACTGGTAATAATTATGTTCACTCCTTTTTGGTTTAAACTTGAAATCCTAATTCAGGCAAACCACCAGCTGAAAGTGCTAAAAGCTTAAATGATTTAATATTGGATTACAGTTTCTAGCAGGCAAATCTTATTTTTCCTGTCTCTCTCATGAGCGTGCACACACACACATGCACGCATACACATTTGAAAACAAATTATTAAAAATGAAATGCTGATGCTGTGCTTTTCATGTGCCTAATGTTTTATAATTTTAGCAGGCTCCAGCACATGGCCTGGTGACCATACACATTTTTCTTCATGAACTATATAGACAATTGGCAGGCAGCTGGAAGAAGCTTATTGCCAGTGCTTAATTGGAGGATTGCAATCTCGCTGCCTTATGAAGTCCTAACAGATGGGTCACAAAATCTTGTCAGCAAAATAAATGAAAAATAAGGCACATTGCAGCAATCAATATGTTTATTAGCAATTCCTCAAAGTTGATCATGTAGATCAACCACAAAGAAAGTATACAGTTTAAATGCAGGAAAGTGCAAAATCCATTATGCTTTATGGTTCAGATTGCTTGTCTGATGAAACCACAGATTTTTATTAGCAGTTTGTTACTGAGTCCTAAAAATAAAAATGTTTATTTCCTAATATAATGACTGAATTAAAAAACCTTTAGTCTAGACTTCAGTTGTTGTTTGGGGATGTATATTGTAACAAATTCAGGAAGATTTTCTTATCTCACAAGTTTTCTTACATCTTTAGTTAAGTACTTGGTATGTTAAGAGAAGTGTGATAGATGCTTCACAAAAAACATAAAAAGATTTATTATCTGACCAAGAAAAATCACAATTTAAATTTCACAAATGATGGAAGGAGCCTGGATGTTTCAGCAATAAAGTCTTGTAGTTACTCTTTCCAGGAGGTTTTTGTTGTACTAATGTCAACATAGGAGCAAGGACATTAAAGAACCAATCTGGGGACCATTATTAATTCACTTGTGGGTATCTTGGAAGATGTGAGTTATTTTGACATGGATATAAAAGAGAAGGCAATGGTTTGGTAAACCAGATAAAAATAAACTTGAACATTGTTTTGGTTATACTTTTCCTAGAAAGAAATTGGGAAAAAATAAAATTTCTTAACAATTACATGGCAGATGTTTCTTTGGCAGGGGACCTACAGTTTAATGGTTTTGTTGTTTGCTTTATCTTGACTATTCTAATCAAGATATCCTGCAAATACAATGTAGGATTAAAAGATTTGTATTTGAGAAATATTTTGGATTTTTCAATGTTTCATAATGCTTAAGACCATCTCTGATGAAGTCTGGCCTTCTGGTAAGCACACAAGTTTCACTTGGATGCCTCGTGGTAAATCCAAAGACTCTAGTTAGATTACAACGGAGTTGGTTGATTCAGCCTGCAGAGCTGTTGATCTGAAGGATTTGTGTGGACCATGCCCACACTTGTGCTGGAACCAGGTAACTTTTAGCGGTGCCTTCATTGCTGCCTCTTTTCCATGCTCCTTACTTCCCTAGCTGTGGTGTGGGCACAGCGTCCAGCCTGTGGGGAGCTGCACCAGGGCCAGGCATTTGGAAGCTGTGCCTGTTTTTGGAAGCTGTGCCTCCCTAGGAGATAGGGTTGGGGAGGGCACGAAAGAAGCAGGAACCAGCAGCAGCAGCAGTACACACATGGCTTGCAGCTGTTCAGCGCTGGTGGAGCTTGCCAACAGCTGGAAACTGGGTCCATATTGCAACTGTGAAGCAGTGGGGGTGGGCCAGGAGAAGCAGCAACAGTGGCATAAGTGCATCTCCTCACTACCTGGCGTTGGTGTGGGTGCAGAGAAAATCTCCCACTGCTGATGCTCTACCAAAGCCACCCAGCTCATGTTGGACCAGAGCCAGGTTGTTCTTAACCTTAAGTTTGTTAAATGTTTCTGGCTGCTGAACTGGTGCATGTCAACCCTCAGTAAATGACACTGTGTGTTAGAGGCAGAAAATAGGACAGACAGTAGTGTTACCAATACACCATGCTCTTGCAACAGCAAGAAACTGATTCGGTGAGATGTGCTCAAAAGAATCCAGCTCAAAAATCATGAGATAGAGGAAGCAAAGGAAAACCCCCAAAGGCCCTGCCAATTTGACCCTGGGGAAAATTCTCGCTGATCCTGAATCTAAGAATTTGAGTGCATGAACAAGACACCAACCAGGAATCTAAGGCATCCACTCCAACTCAGATGACTAGTTCATTTTCTCCAGTGTCTTACCTAATTGTGCATCAGGGTAAAAAAAATCCTTCCTGGGCCTGTGAGAGATCTGGGTAAATTCTGGAGTATGGAAATTGATTATAATAATTAACTTAATGTAGCAAGTGTTAACAAGCATATTGCAAGCAATCCTGCTCTCCCCAAGGCTTATCTAGGTTCTTTCCATACTGTGCCTGGGAGCACTACTGAGAACTGTTGCCTGCCTACCTTCTTCAGCTTAGAGCATATACAATCTCAGAAATGAGGCAGCATGTTCTATCTATTTTTCTTTTAGAGATTCTAAATTGTACTGAGTTGATCATTTACTCCGGCAACCAAATTCAACATCTAATTACTGTCAGGGTTAGGAAAACAAACATTACTTCAAGGTTGAGTTTGTCTTATTCAACTTCCCATCTTTCAGGGTTTGTTTCACAATATGTGAAACAAACCCAGTTAAATCTGAAATTACCCTTAGACAATCTTTTTTGGTTTTGTTTTTATATCTGTAATAGCTGTATCTAGCAGAGGTTGGAACAGGAATACCAAAACATGAAGATATTGGCTGTGTTCTCCTGTTTCCCCACTTTACTGATCAGCGTCTTTTGGATAAACAAGTTTAGATTGTAGTTTTAGTTTATTAGTCTAGTTCTAACTCGACTAATATAATCTACAGTCTAACAAGTCTAATAAAGCTGCTTTTACATGCACGTCCAAAACCGCAGCATGTTGAGCCAGATCAGTGCAGCCCTGGCTGGCAGGGGACCTGGGGGTCAGCTTGCCAGCCTCAGGCTGCTCCAATCTGGCTCAATGTGCTGTGGAGGTGCTGGCTGGGGCAGGAGGGTGCTGCAGTGCAGAACTAACCAGCAGGTAGCCAACACTCTGAAGCACCCTTGTTCCTCAGCTAGCTAAGTCAGTTTCTACACTTGCATTGCTGCACACGAAACAACTCTGCAGCAGGATAGTACTTGTATTTACCAGGACTCACCTGCTGCAGAGTTTATTAGTTTCCTGCAGCCTGTAAGGCCACAAATGTAGACTTTTATTGTAGAGCTAATTAGGCAACTCCGCAGTAAACATCTCATCTAGACGTGCCGTGTATATTTTAAGCGTGAGTGTGTACCTGTCAGGCAAGAGCAACATTTTCCAATTAAGCAAAACTCAAAATATATGCAGAAATAATTACTAATCTTAACACAGGCCATTTGCAGAAGCAGAGAGGTGATCTGATTAGGTGAGATTAGCTCAAATGAATCCTTTGTGAAAGGGGGAAAAAAGCCATATATCTAAGAAGTTTTTAATTCTACAATTTTCAGGTGTTCTCATACTATATGGGACCACAGTTGATCATAGTAAAAGGTGTTTGTTAAAGAAAACAAGCTACATCAGTGTTTCCCAACCTTTTCCAGCTCAAGGCACACTTACATGAATACATTTTTCTCCGCAGCACACCTGTTAAGGCATTCCCCATCCTCATACCCATTGTAGTTCATTGTAGCTCACTGCCATGGCAAAATTCTGTGGCACACCTGTTCATATCTTATGGCACACTTTTGTGCCATGGCACACTGGTTGGGAAACACTGAGTGAGCAAACAGACTCTGTGTGGTTTGTGGTGAAGCTTTGTCTTTTCTTTAATTAGTTAGAACTCCGAATATAGAGACATTTAGTGGTTCATTAAAATACTGCACATTAATAATTATAATTGTGGCATCTTTGAAGATGGAAGATAAGATTAAATTTATCACATTAGTTGAATAGTTTCTGTTCTTGGCTGTATCAGCTATTCACTGAGACTGCAACTGTACAATCGTCCAAACTTGATGACATAGCTGAAACTCTTCCACAAGGCCAAATTCTGCTCTCTGCATAGACTGAAGAAGTCTAGCTGTGCACAGAGAAGGTCTGTAGAGGCTGTAATTTTAAGATTACAGAACTAACAAATGAAATGCAGAATCACCTGGACATAACACCCATTTACCAGGACATCTCTGTATCCAGCCATGATGCCTGTCATAAACACCTTAAGTTGTGAAAGGATATAAAGGAAGCAAAACAACCCTACACTCCATCAGCCTATCCAACTATGCTTTTAGCCCAGCTAAGGTGTTTGTATTTCCTTCCCTAATACACAATTCAGTAAGGTGTAGGTACCTAGAGACCTCAAGGCTTTTTTTTCTGCCACCTTAGAGTGAGGGAATAGTTCAAGACAAGGAGCCATGAAGGATAAGCCCACCACAGACTGGACTCATACACAGCAGAAGAAGAAGGATAGCTCCTGGACTCTGCATCAAGCCCAGTCCTCTTTTCAACCTCTACATAAACTGTTTTTGTTTCCACAGTCTCTAAGATGGCCAGAAAACAGGAACACTTACCTTATATAACCTTAGTCCTCAAGAACAGTATGCCATACTCAGGCTTAAAAACAACCTGGATATTATAACAGGCTGGTAAGGGGATGCCATTGTTTGTGTGGACAAAACAAAATACATACAGACAGCTAAGAGACAACTTTCCAACCTTCCAGATTTTAAAAAACTCCTGACCAAGGACCCCATGTCCCCATCCAATATCTGGATTAGCTTTTGTGACCCCTTTGTCCCTGTGGGTTTATTGCTTGTTTGTCTCTCCCAGCCCAGCTCCTCCTCCCTACTCTCCCTCCCTACCTGCCATTTTACTCAAATCACTCTTGCTGTTTAATACATTGCTCTGTACATGTCCTTTCATAGCATCTGTTAAAGTGAGCTCAGGTTCATAAACACTTATGATATACATCTCTGGTTAGTCTATAAGGTTCAAATCTGTCCTGCCTTCTGCCTGACTTCAGGCTGACGTTGCTAACTATAGCGGTTACGGTGTTTATTTGAAGGCCATAAACCTGTTCTTTGACTGTTGTTGCTGCCTAGTCTACCTTGCTGTGGGTCTACTAGCTACCTGATAGAATATTCCTGATGAGGACATTCCTTTGTGATGAAGAGTAACCTAAATTTTGAATATTGTGGCTACTGAGGTGAGCTGGAACTTGCCTGGATAGTACTCTTTGCCCCATCTTCCTTAACTAAATGTAGGCATGGAGGGAGTGGGAAAGGGAGCCCTGGCTTTATTTCCCTGCAAGTGTAACAACCAGATGTAGCTGAGTGGGTGAAATGAAATTAGTGAAAGAGATAAACATGATTCCTAAAAATCTGTCATAATAAATCCAATCTTTGAATCCCATATTTTTGGGGGAAACTATGCAGCCATTTTGGCATCTTCAGCAACTTTTAGGTTATAGCTATGCAGCAGGCTTACCATGTTCCAAAGTAGCATATGTAAGCACACTACAAGAAGCTGCAAAGAATTCTTCTTAAACCAAAAGCAGTATAAGTGCATTCACACTGTGCCTAGTTATACTAATTGGTATTTTCATCTGCAGTGCTGTGTACCTTACTCCACATGGCACATGGTACATAGCCTCTGGTTTTAGAAAGCAGCTTGCTCCAAGCAGCTTAGCATGATAAGTTTACTAGGGAGACAGCCTTGGTAATGCCTGTACTCCAGTGCACTGTCAAAAGGGGTGGTAGGTTTCAGGCATGTGTTAGAAGTAGAGTCTTAAGAGTAGGATTATATGTAGAACACATTTTATTTACGATAGAGAAGCAATTAGGTAATCAAATATCAGGTGATGATGCCTCAGTGCACTTTGACTCATTTTTGGAAAGAAGTTTCAAAGCAAGCTTGTTTTTAAATGTGAATTTTAAACAATTTTTTCTGACTCAAGTTTGCCACATCTTGGCTTCCATCAGACATGGAAGGTTACTCAGGTATTTTTAGAAAATGTTCCGTGTATGATCAGATTCTTAGATGGGGCATAAGAGACAGAGCAGAATAGAGACAAGTATTGGTCTTTTGTGCCAGGGGTAGTATCCCATTCCAAGTTTTGCTCCTCGGAAAAAAAAATAAGTTTGTTTCGTATTTAATAGTCTGCTCAAACACATGCTGTGAGTTTGAAGTTTTATAACAAGTTCTCCTGCCAGATTGGCTCTGGATTTTTGGTTTCCTGCAAATGCATCTGACTAAAAAAGCATTGAGTTCTGTTAGCAGGTGCAATAAGCTTATTTTGCTTTGAACTATTAATAAAATCCCACATATTTTAGATGTTAAAATGAATTCTGTTGGTTAAGAGATGTCTTTTCTGTATGAACCATTCTGAAGAAATTTCCAGGTCAAAACAAGAAGTCCTTTGGAAGCTGGAGTTAAGTTGTAAATTCAACAAATAACATCAGAAAATAAAGCTTATTCAAAGTTGAAAGTAGAAAATTCTGAATTAGTGTTAGACTAAAATGTACAAAAATGTAGTCTTTAAGGATTGTGATGTATTTTATTGTATTCTTACATAGTGATGTATCTTATTGTATTCAGGCGCCACTGCAGCCTGCATTTAGTCCTTGCCTATCTTTTTTGTTTCAATGCTCAGTTCTTCATCTGGGACTGTTAACTGTAATTACATGCTCATGCAAGTACTCTCCTACTTTACAGTGTAAACCAGGGGACATAATATGAGTTGAAGCCTATAGGCCACATACTGAGCCTGCTAACCTGTTCCTAATTTAGCTGCTTCTGAGGTCTCTGGACTTCCCCTTCCTTCTCTGACTCATGCTGCCTGCCTCTGACAACCCTATCTTAGATGAAAGATGGCTATCTTGAATAGATCTAAGCAAATACATACTTCTACTTTTACAGTACATACGGAACATGCAAACGTTTGCCATCTTGGTCTATGATCACACAGCTTGCTGTAAACCATGTAACTGTAGATTGATTGGGTGGCATGTGTGCACATATTCACCAATGTTGCACAGGGAACCCAATCTACCCAATCAGTAACTCAGGGTGGAGGCAGGGGCTGGCAAGTCCTAGATACTTCTAGCAGGGCTTGATTGATCTATGGTTGTCCATCCAGGGATGGATGTCTGAGGGGCAGGGTTGGAGGGGAAGGAAGAGCTCAGCCCTTGGGCTGGGGCAAGCATTTGGGCTTTCCCAGCCCCAAAGTGGCATTCTGAATATGTTCAGATATTTGGTAGATCAGGCTAACTCATTCCCAGCCTAACGTAGTGAGTTTCCTCAAATGAACTCATTTGGATTGGGCCAGCTATTTTTTGCCCAGATCGGCAGCATTTGTGCAGATCAACGCTTAGTTCAACCAAACCGTAATTAGGGTTTAGGACCTAACTAGGTTTAGGTCAATCTAAGCATAATCTTTGAACGTGCCCTTAATCTGCAGTATATCATGTAAATACTTTAACAGCCCACTGTAAAATGTAAGTGACTTCAAATCACTCTTGACGTGTACAGAATCATCCACATTACTCAAAGATCTTATATATCTACTTCTACTTCTTTGTAGAAATGAATAGCATTGTAAGGAAAGCCTATAAGGACAGACAAAGATTGAGACAGATTCTTGGCTCCATTTTGTCAGCCTCTGTGACTGCCTTAGATTTTTGTGCATCTTTGACCATTGTGAGCTTGCTTTATTGAGATGATGGCTCTGGCTAAAATTTATACATTGATTTGTAAAATAAAGCTTTAAATTGTGTGTGTTGACTTTTGGAGAAAAATGGAGACTTTTCTCTTAAGCAATGGAAAAACGTATTACTTGAGAATGGCTTTCCTGTAAATAGCCATTTTAAAGTACTTACATAACATTTGAGTTAATTGATTTGAGTTAATTTAATAATTCTGAAAAGGATGCGTTTATGTGCTCTTCAAAGCGTTTTGTTCATATTAGTTACCCAAGGAGGCAAAAAGATTTTTAATTTCTTTTTTAATTTAAATTTCAAGAAGATCTGTCATAGGATCATGTTTGGGAATCATAGGGCTCTGAAATGGATGACTGCACTCTGCAATTTGCACTCTTCACTCTACAGTTTTTAAGATATGGAATATGTGGGTTTTCAGATAATGCCATTGTTCCTTTCAGAACATTTCATTGCATTAATACTCCATGTGTTTTCAGAGAAGTGTTCCCAGTTAATTCAGTCAAAGACCCTTTTTCGGTATTTAGTTAGTGTCATGTCGAGTGAGTATATTTAATAGATTACACATTATCACACATTGTTCAGTCACTAACTGGGGCATGTAAGAAGCTCAGAAAGATGAGTCTTAAAGTTTGGAATGTTTTTATAATCTCTATTTAAATAGGCACAAACTTACAGCCTGAACATTGATTAAGTGACTTGCTCCCACTTTGGTATAATGCCATGGTTACATCAGCCAAGCTGTGCAGGAGAAGACCTGACTCAGTGGTGCTATTGAATACTTCGCATAGCTGAGGCATTGTGTCTCTTTGTGGTTTATGGAAATTGATAATCTGTCCAGACCTGTTGCCTTTTTTAAATGGCTAGTTGACTTACTTCAACATGTATCTGCCTCCAAACTATTGCTAAATCTTCACTGTTTCGCAAATATCAGATCTGTTGGTTAATTATTTTTATATATTGCTAAACTATTCAGGATCTTATAATATGCCATAAATCCAATGCTATTGTATTTCCATTGCTTTACCAAGGTCTATTTTTTTCTGTTTTGATACCTTCCATAAGCTTGTATATATGCCCTCTGTGAGCATGTCAATGAAAATTTTTCATATGTCACTGACGGTAGAATTTTACCTTTACCTAACCCTAACAGTTACCCACTGACATACTATGCAGGGATCAGGAAACCTGTTTGATCCCTCCAGGAAACAAAGCACATTAATGAAAAATGGATTAATGGGGTCTTGCCTTCATATCAGTCAATGGAACAAAGAAAGTAATCCAAACCACCATGAAGGACTAAATCTCAGAAAACCCCTGTGCATGCTGAATAGATGTTGGTAATTTTGTGCTTCTAGGACTTAAATCTTTCCAGGTACCTCCATACTCCTTATACAGGGATTTATACATTCTATCACTAAGGAGATATTTAATCCAATTTTTATGGATGAGGAAATAGATGCAAAATGGTTGAGCAATTTCTCCATGATCATACAGTAAATGTATTTAATGTTTCCAAATGGATATGATTCTATGCAATTACTTAGTGCTAATGCAATGTGAAGATTGAAAAGGGAATTCAGGACATGCAGTGTTATGGCTGGGGTTTAAGTTCAGGCCTGCCCAAATATACGCTTACTTTATATTTAAAAAAAATGTCAAATAGCACACATGCAAATTCTGCTGCAATTAAGTAGCATTATACACAGTCATTTCAAGCAAAAAACACAGTCCCTCAGTGTCTGAAGTATGGGTCAAGAAATCCAAGAATCAGTTAATCAGTTTATTAGTTTTTCTTGCATTTAAATTTTAAAAATGAAGGCACCAACTGGTTCTTGGGTTTCTTGACCCACACTTCAGTTACCATTTCAAAAACTGTATATTCTTAACTCAGAAACTAAGTTTATATAACATGATGCAATAAAGGTTGATTATATAATACAGTAGAGCATATCTTATTTCACTATGTTGTTTGGGAATCAGTTAGTTCATCCTTTGACTTTTCTGGGGAGAGAACATTGAATTAGATTAATTAGATCAATTATTTCTCAATTTTTTGAGCCTGATAAACAAGTTTTTTTTTTAAACCTGTATTCTAGTTAGACAATTGGTCAGTATTAGATAATAGGCTAAATAAACCATTTGTTAAGTCAGTTCATGTTTTGTGCAAGTATTCTGATATTGAAACAGGTTGCACAACTTGGCATGCATGTGCTTGGAAAAATTTAGAACATTTAGTATTTATAAGGAATAATTTCAGTGATGTAGTCCCCTTTTTACAAGAGCATAGCTAATTTTTGAACAGTTATTTACTAAATTTACAAAACTTTAAAAATTAGATATTTTCTATGACAATTAATTTAAAATATGTTTTAGTTTGTGTACATGAGGAAAACTTCATAGAACCCATTTTGTTTAAACATTAATGATCTTGAATTTTAGCAAAGCAGTTGGTAAAAGAGGAAGTGGAATTGTAATATGAAATAAAGAATCAATTCTGAGGGCCAAACTCTGCTACTAAGGAGTCATAAGGGCTGCATACAGACAAGGTTAGATCAAGTTAAAAATGACCACCAGATCCAAGGCAAGTTTGGATGGGAGGGCTAGTGGGGAGGTTTGGGGGTGGAGGGGAGCAAGCAGACTCAAGGGGGAGGACGGAGAGATTCACTGGGGGAGCTTGGGGTAGGCAGGGTCTGCAGCAGGGATCAGATTTTTTTTTTTTATGGAGACATATCAATTTCCACAGCACTTTTTTGGGGAAAGCTGTTTAGATTGGAGAAGAAATTTGGGGAAAGAACTTGACTAACCTGGTCTAGGGCTCTGGTTTGAACTGTAAGGTTCAAATCCCTGCTCTAATTCAGAATGACCTGGGATGGAAATCTGCTCTGAGTCATTCTGAGTAGAAGGGGCAAAAATTTCAAGTGATTTAGAGCACATTTACTGTTCTCAAAATAATATCGTTTCTTCTCAGCTCTGGTGAGCTTCTCTTTTATTAAATGAGTAAAATCTTCATATTTTTTTCAACACTAGTTAATACAATCTACGGTCCTGTAATGTAGAGAACCTTTCAAATTACTTTCCCAAGATAGCATTTGTAATTGTATTTACTAGTTGTCAGCTCTTCTGCACTTTATTTTTTCAATGACAACAGGCAACCCTTCATACCGGAAGTCTGTACATTTTTGCTGCATAGATCTAGAGTCAACACACTGCAGAAGCGGTGATCGATGGCTGTTATCAATCTCTGTTTGTTCAGCATTTTTTCCCTTGGTCCTGAGAGAGAATTTTATATGATGCCACACCAACTGTGTAGCAATGAGATTAGGTTACCAGAAAATAAACATTGGTGAACTATGACCAACAAAGTTCAAATTAGATCACTTGCAAGGAAAGGAAGAGGGTATAGAGGGAAAAGAAGCAGAAAAGATTAATGGCATTGACCTGACTATGCTGTTTACTTATTCTCTGGGGTCCTTTAGAGGACAGATGTGCAGAAGAGTTTCAGGCCTTTTAGTTAGGTCTAAACCCTATGGGTGTGTACAGATGAGTATGGACATTTGTTTCCCTGAGGACAAGTAGCAGCAGCACACCTTGGGCTGCTGCTGCTTGTTCCTGGGGACCGCCCAAGCAATGTGCGCTCTGGCACATGGCAGGTTACCCCAGGTGGGGTAAGGGAGGCTGGGGCCATGAACTGTGCTAGCCCTAGCAGCCTTACCTAGGGTTCTGGGGGCCTCCCAGGGCTGCAGCCATGCCAGGAAGCCTGGCCAGCAGCTGGAGTATGGCTCTAGCCAGCCAGGCTCCAGTTTTGGCCAGTGCACACTGCCACAATATGCACCACCCTGCTTTTTGTGGGGCATGTATTTTTTTGACCCTGGGATCTCTCCAGGTCAACCCCCCACATGGACACATACATTGTGAGGTAGCAATGCGGGGAATGTCTGCATGTGTGATGTGTGGCGCCAGGTGGATTTGTGGTGTCACATACTGCATGTCCACACTCGTCTGGATGAGGCTTATATGTGTTGATTTTGTGAGGGTATTTGGAGAAGTAAATTGGTAAGTAAGGTACAAAGGATTTTTTTTTTTGTAAGTGATTGTAAGTGACTGTTCTGTGTTGTATATCTGAAGCGATATCCTTGCAGAGATACTTCACGTGCTTAGAATGTAAAAGGTATGTATTGTTGCAGCAAATATTATTTCAAGGATTATGTAGATTATTTTTGTCATGGCTTGTGAATTCAGCCCTCAGTGAAGCTTTACATTGAAACTAATAAATTGCAAAAAATTAAACTGTAAAAAGAGACAGCTATGAGGGAAATGCAGTCAAGAATATATATCTCTTTCCTAGAGCTCACTTTTCTCCTCCACAGTACAAAAATAAAGAGGATTGTTACAATTGCAGGCTTTACAATTTGATACTGTAGTTGTAGCATTCCAAGTACCTGGGCCTAGTGTAAAATAATGTTTTTTTGACTAAATACTAGAGAGCTCTGGGCACAAAAATTATTTTCTTTAGATAATGCTAATCAATACTTTTCTAAATCCTCCAGTTATATGATTCAGGACTCTCTCTGTCTCCTGGATTACAGAACAGTACCAGATGCAGATGTGTTAGGATAAGCTTAGTCACTGAATATAACAGGGAAGTTCATTCATCTTTTAGATCACACAATTCTACTTCATATATTTGACACTATTGGACCAAAAACTAGACTCAAGAAAAAAAAATACATATAATTGTGTGTAGGAGAGATATGAAAAAATCCAAATTGCAGTACTAAGAAATTAACAGATTTTTGTAAGGCTTTGACAGATGTGTATGTATAAATTTAATATTTTAACAGAGTACTAAATACACTTCAATTTGTGGAAAGGTTAGACATCACAACGTCCCAGTCTTACAGTTAGGGTGGCACAAGACATTAGGAATGAACTTTTCTTTCTGTTTTCCATTCTGGTTTGGCTTTGAATACTCATTGCCATACTTGATCTTATACAACTATCCAGAACTAAATTATCAGAACTTGTCATTGTTCAGATAAGAGCCTTAACTCTAGATATGATTAGACCTTGATCTTAAACTCTAACTGGAATCTAATCTGCCAGGCCTGCTTTTCTAACCTAATCTGTGTTATATAGAATACATTATACTTTTTCCTGAGTATCATCTTTTCTTTCACATATTCTGATACAGATTTATCTGTATCAGTTCTTTGCTCATGTAATAAGGGGGGCCATCACGAGGCCTGTCATGACAGTGGTCCACCCACCTGTCTAGGGCAGTCCTCCCTGCCTCGCTTGCCATACCTTTGATGTTTCCAAAAAATAGCTGTTTATATGAGAGAGGCTCCCTGTGGTTGCGCTGATGCCAAGGGTGAAATACACAGCTCCAAACCTTCCCTTATATCATGAAACATGCCTCACAGATGCATACAAAATTGCTTCCAACTCCCCCAATCCCTTAGCTGGGCTGCACTCAACCTCTGGCCCACATTTGGCCTTAGGTGTACTCAGACGTTCCTCGGCCTCTCTGCCCCCTTCACTGGGGCCACTACTCCACCCCCTTCATTGGACTCCTGGGCCTTATGCCCCTTGGGCCTCAGACCCCACTCAGTGGGCCTTGGCCCCTGTCTAAGGCCCACTGTATGAACCTGGGCCCTGTGCTTTTCTGTTGGGGTGTGTTCCCCTAGCATTTCCCCTCAATGGGGTACCCACAATGCAGCAGGTGCTGATGCTTTATGGTGCCCCATTCTTGCCTTTCACTGGGGAGCCACAGGTGCTGCATTTCCTGGAGACTCCCCCATCACAGTCAGTCACATGACACCATCCAACCCCAGCAGGGTGCAGTTTCAAGTCTTACCCAGGACCATCAGGAACCTCCTCCATCACTATAGCTTGTACCCTAACTTCCAGGTGTTCTGGGAGATGCAGTCTGCAGGCTGAGTGATGTTGCTGCTCTGGCTCCCTAGCTGCAACTGCTGGCTCTGCTCCTAGGGCCTGGGCTTATACCCTGGCTGCCCAGCCCTTATCCAATTCAGAGGCCTCTTGCCTATTTGGGCCTAACTGCACCTGCCAGCTGCTTTACCACCTGCTCAAGCCCTTTAAAGTTGCAGGCACCAATGGTGCTCCCCCACAGCTGGCATTACATTTTTTTCACTTTTCATTGCAGTTCATTATTTTATTTGCACTATACTTTGAAACTTGCTTTGTTCTGTGTGCTTCTTGTTAAGACAGTCTCTGGGCACTTTTTGGTTCAAAGCCCTTCTTCTAACTACAAATATCATTGCCATTTAAATTGGAAGTTATGTTATGCAAATCTAATGCTATCCAAGGATTAGGGATATATACACACACAAAGGAACTGAACTGTCTGTTAGAAGTTCTAATCTGAAAACTATCCATTTGCTAGAGCAAACTGAATATTATTTCTAAAAGGAGGTACAATATAGTTCACCTTTATGCCACTTGAATATCTTGAGTGCTTTAGTTGAGTTGCTGAGGATTTACAATCATGTAATGTTTGATCCAGGGTTTCGTGGTTATTCTTCCTACTTGAACATGAACACATGAGAACTGGCTTTTCGCCCCTGTTTTTTTTCCAGTTAGCTGCTCAACAGTCCCTGAGATAAATGTAGCAGTAAAATGGATGAAAGTTGTAATGGTAATATAGATCTTCCTATATTCCCATGTAATTGTATTAATTTGTGGCCATTGTTGCAGTGTGTTTGTATATTTCCATGTTTCAAAATAATCCAGTCACATTTGACTGCTGTCATCCAGAAAGTGACCCTTTAAGAGAAGCACTTGCATGAATAGCAATAACAATGATGTCAAATAAATTGCTTAAGTCTGAAAGACTCACTTCATTTGTAAGCCTCATATAAGCTCATGGGAAACATATTACTCAGGAGCTTTTAAGATCTTCGTTGGGTACTTTGCTGTGAAGATGAATAAATAGTGACATGGAAAGTTACTTCCATGATGATGTCCTTCATTACCAGTGCTTGGGTTTTAACTGTAGCCCTGTAAGAAAATGCATCCCCACAACTGTAGATCAGCAAGGTGGAGTGGAAATGATAGCACACAACTTTATTTTTTTTAAATGCAAGGAATGCTCTGTTTCCCTTCACTTCCCTAACTCAATCCTTGTATATAAATTAACAAAATAGGATTACTTTCAAAATTACCATTATAAAATTGTTCAGCAAGAGCCTCATAGATTTAAGCCCAACTTGTCAATAAAAAGGAAACTTGCTCTGTGTAGTGCAAGATGGGAAATAGCTCAATCTACAAGCTAAATAATGTTTTCTTATTCTGTATCTGCTTCCCACAAAACATGACCAAATATCCAGTCATATTTGACTGTTATTATCACTGTTAACAACATTTGACTGTTAACATATGAACACACTTTGCAAATCATTAACTGCCATCATATTTGGAAAGATATGTTAGAAGATTAGAGGGAAGGTTATTTTGTGGATTGAGAGCTGGTAAAAAGATAGGAAGCAATGGGTAGGGTTAAAATGTCACTTTTTAGAATGGAGAGAAGTCAAAAGTGGGGTCCTGGAAATGAGGGTGTATGGTAAAATCTACAAGTTTTCAGATGACACTAAATTATTCTGGGTAGTTAAATCCCACAGCTGATGGCCAGGAGCTGTAAAAAGATCTTACCAAGTTGAGTGAGTGGGTGAAAAAATGGCAGATGAACTTCAGTATCAATGTGTACAAGTAATGCACCTGGGGAAAAATAACCTCAACTATACATACATAATGCTGGATCCCGAGTTAGCCATTGTAACTCAGGAAGGAGGTATTGTAGTCACGTTAGATAGTTCTCTAAAAATGTCAAGTCAGTGTGCAGTGGTGACAAAAAAGTCCAGTAAAATGTTGGGCATCATAAACAAGGAAATGAAAACAAAAGAGAGAACATCATAGTACCATTATATAAGTCCATGGTGCATCCATATTGAATGCCACGTGTAGTTTTAGTCCCCACATCTCAAAAAGAATGTAGTAGAAATAGAAAAGTTACAGAGAAGGGCAACCAACATGATCAGGAGCATGTAGCGGTTGCCATATCAGGAAAGACTAAAAGATTAGGACTCTTCAGTTTGGAAAGAAGGTGGAAGGGGGATGGAGGTCTATAAAATCATTGAGGGTATAGACCAAGTGAACAGGAGGCTGTTTTTCACCAAGCCCCCGAACACTAGAACTAGGGGCCATCTGCTGAAATTAGTAGGTAACAAGTTTGAAACAATCAAGAGAAAGTAACTTTTCTCTGTAGGTTTAATTTTTGGTTGCAACATTGCAGTAGAGCAGTTATTAATGTGCAATATATAGATGGTAAATTCATGCAAATGAGCATTCATGGGAAGATTGTCTTTTTTTTTAGGTTTTGTTTCAGACAACTTCCGTATTACATCCTGATTTTGAGTATTTTGAAAAAGTAGATGTCACCCAAATACTTTAACTGGAATACACGTAAGATGAATAGGATAATAGGCGTCAGTTTCCTTTTTATTACGATTTTAAATTTCATTCCAATACTTAGAATACATGCCTTCTGAAATAATTACATTAACTTTTTTGTCAGAATTTGGCACCACCAATGAGTGAATTCCTTGAAGATTTCTAAGAGAAGAAAATCAGGGCCAGGGGAGTCTTTCCATTACTCTGTAGAGATATATATGATCTTACTTCAGATTCAGGTAATAGTTAATTTTCATTTGAGTTTCAGTTTCCTTTCTCTTAATGCTTGTAGTTCAAATACATGGTAAGTATTATTAATGAAACACAAATTAGTTTTATTGAAAAATATCATGTCTGGGGACATCTGTGGGGTTAGGGAATCTGTCATGAATTTTGCCTGGCTTTGGTTGTTCTCAAAGTTAGAAAAGTCCAGGAAGAGGATTAAAGAAACTTTCCATCTAATATTAATAGTATACTGTACAATAAAGCAATAGGCATTGATCTTGTACTTGAATCTGTATTTGTGTACCCTGACACCAGGGCAGAATTTTATTAGTGTCAAAGGGAATCCATGTCCGATTACAGGATGAGTGACTTAATGTGAAGGAAAGGTGCAATATAAAATGCATTTCGGATAGAAGCTTTGCAAAAATGAAATATATTTGCATAATAATTTATTATTGTTAATTTTTTTTTGTGTCATATCTTTAGTCTGAGGATTTCTGATAATGCTTCCCAGATATAATCTCCCAAGGCATGTAATAGTAAAAAAAAATCAGTGTCAGAGGATTCTAGAGGTGTGAAGATCAAACATGATAGTTTAGACATATACAAAAAAATCATAAGGAGCACAGTATTTGCTTAATTCAGTAATCTGGACAGACTCATTTTTATGGGCTTAGCAAGTACACACAGCTACCAAGTTTTGGGCAACTCCTTGTGCCATTTTGTAAAAGAAATTCACAAGCAAATTAGTTCATTTAATTTGCACATTTTCAGACCATTTTTATATTTCTGTAAGCTCCGTTTCAAAGTTGATGCATGTTTCCTTAAGTGGTGACAGGGCAAAATCAAAAGTTACCAAAAACTTGGGGTGGGGGGGGGGCAAACTGCTGGGTGGCTGCTGAAGACTTTTAGAGGGGTGTGGCTTAGAAGAAACTGGAGAACTGGTTTTCTTATTGATCATTTTAGTAGATTTTACACGCCACCTTCCCAAAAAAGGTTCAGGGTTATTTACAGTAAGAGCCAGGAACAGCACAAAAGCAAATGAAAAATAATATAAAATAAAAGCTCCTTAAGGAGTATTCCAGCCTAGCATGGCTTGCTAAAAAAATTAAAAATTATAGTAAGATCTTTCAGCATTTCCAGAAGATATACCAGCTTGGGCTCTGGTAGGCCAAAGGGGGAGGGAGATCCAAAACTGAGGAGTGACTACCAAGAACTACCTCCTATGCACTTTTGCCAAGTGAAGTTGGCACACTAGCAGTATTTGTAGGATCAGTTCCTGGCTGATCTTACAGATTACAATAGAGTATAAAGAAGAATGTCTTCCTGTAGATACATAAGGCCCAGACTGTTTGGGGTACTTAGAAGTTTCTGGGCAGAAATTGGAACTTGGATTGAAGAAAAATGGGGTTGGGTAAGAAGGGGTTTTATGGAAGCTGTGGCCGTCTTGAAAGAAAGGGGTACTTAGACAGAGAATCATGAAGGTACCTGGGGGGAGCACTGGGTACATGGGAGTATCCAGTGGCAGACAGAGGAATAAGCATGGGGCCAGTACTTGGTCTCCCCCTCTTCTGTCCCCACTATCAACCTCACCACCTTTATGTAGTAAACTGGGGCTACCGTTTATTATTTGTGTACACAATATTTTGAGTTGTCAGTGACTTTTAATACCTCTGGTTACTTTATTATAAAAACATCTGTGCTCTGGCTATTCTTTTGTGTCACCAGTTCCTACTTGCCTTAATACCTAGGACTTGACAGGCAGGGTTACACATTTGAATGACCATACCTCTCAAATCCTTAAATACTGTAAGTCAATTTTGGGGCTTATTTGGTTGTGGTTTAGTTTGATTTTTTTTCCCAGCACAACTGGTCATCTAAAGAGATGCCAGAACAAGCTAATTCAAAGTGTATGCCATTTGTTTCAGCAAGGTAATAAATACTGACACAGCTACAGCCATAGATCTATTGAATACGTGCCATGCCTATCACTTGAATTAATTTGTATCTTGATTGATAGAGCTTAGTTTTCTGACAATTATACATAAAATAATTCGTGTCAGACATGATTTAAGTGTTTAATAAGATTTAATTTACATTGGCATTTGTTCCATAATATAAATATGGGTTTCCATAGGAAAGAAAAGAAAAGAACTCAAAGCTGGTTTTTTTTTTCCTTCGCCTCTATCTATTATAATTTTGAGGGAGATTATGTTAGGATTTAAAACTCCAGAAAGGTTGGGCTTAATAAAGGAGGTACGATGGGTGGAAAGTACAAACTAATCCTCAACCCAGAGTTTCACATCTTTTGTGGAAAAGTACATCATAATCCTGAGAAGGTATGAATAGATGAATGATTCAGTTTAAATGAAATTCCATCTGGCTGTGATTCAGCAAGGTGTGTCAAGTATGTGATAAGTGCCTTGGTCTAGTGGGACCTCTGTCTTCTTGGTAGAACCCTGTAGATGAGGTAGTCAGACCTTGTCCAGGCCAATCATTTAACTCTTTTGCCCACTGTGTATTTATTGTGAATGATTTGTTCTGCTCTCTTCTAAGCACTCTTCTACATAGGTATGTCTTTTTTTCCACAAGTTGGTGAATGATGCTGTAGATTAAGGGATAGCTTCACAAGGGAAACTTGGACTGAGAGTTGCAATATTTACATTTTAGGCACCCATCTGCCTAGTGGAAGTTATGACTTGTCTCCCTATGTAATGCAACATAGGAATAATATAGGCAGCCTATAAGCCAGAATGCTGTGTAGGAAGCTACTTAAGGGAACAGGAAATGCTGGTAAGAAGTGTGTTAAGCTGCAGTCTCAAGAGAGTTTAACTCCAGGCTGGAGGAAAGTACTTACATACATATGAAATTCAGAGTTCTGAATCCTGTTCTAGGTTAAGGTGCCTCAGGAAGAAGTAACTACAGTGGTTCCCCCCCCCCACACACACACCTTATCTAGAAGATAAGGATTTACCTGAGATTTAGGAGACCCTGGTTAAAAACCTTCTTCTGTCAGATTTGAAGGTCTCCTACATCCCAGAGATAAGACTTAAGCGTATACACAGGTGCCCAGAATCAGAAATGTATGTATCTTCTAGTTAAGATAGCAAGGTTGAAGATCTAAATTTTGGTGCTTTCATCCTATATTGGTAACTGGAACACTAAGTTTCTTTTGACTATAGCCCTGTATGATAAAAGCTGGTGGCGAAAATAATTGGGTAACATGCCTATTTTTCAAATCAGTCATGGTTTGGAAATTTAATTTTTTCAACCATAAAGGTTATCATCACATTTTTCTAACATGCAGGGGTAAATTCACATTTAGTATATGTGGCTGGCTCTCCTTTCTCTTTAGCTGAATGTGTTCATTTATAGCTGTTTTAATTTTGACCTATCAAATTTAAAACAGATTCGTACTTAATTCAATTTTGCACCATTTCATCCCCTAGTGGAGTAAATCAGGATGGCTCCATTCACTAGAATACAGTAGTTTGCTTTTTTTTGTTCTTTTTTTTGAGGGGTGGGGATTGCCAGTTTACATCATCTGATCATCTGGAACAATATTTTTTTACAAGCAACCTAACCAGCAAACTCCTGGAATCCAAATTCAGGGTAGAAAAGGAAATGTTGCTGGGTAGAAAAGGAAATGCTGCTAGAACACATGCTGAATTACCTTTGAACAGATATTTCTTTTAAAATATTTGTTCAATATATTTTTAGTCAGGGAATATATCAACCACTAATAAAAAAACAATGAATATCACTCAAGTTAATTATTTGACAGAGGATTAAGGGCAGTTGTTTGTGAAAACTTGAAGATTGAAAATATTTTATTATGTTGGATCATTAAAAGTTTTCCAGGTCTATTAAAAAATAAATAAATAAATAACATCACAGATTGGAAGATGAGTTGCCAAAACTTCACCTGGAGTCATAGGTTCCAACTTGTTGGAACTCTTCTGTATTATATGCTCAAATGAGTCTCAGAACAACAAAATTCTGTGAATAATAATCTTAGCAAACACATGATGTGCAAAAAGGGCTCTCTTATCATTGGAATTTGATCAAGATTCTGAAACAGCTGAATTGGAATTTGCATGTAACTTGAGGTGTTTCCAAAAGACAATATTGTTTGCATGCCTCAACCCTTTGCTAGAAAAATCATGTTCATTTATAGCAGAGAAGAAGCAGTATGAACTTATTCTTTTTTATACATGAACATTTTATACCTGAATATTTGCCTCAGAAAACATAGATCTACTTTAGCTTATCTTTTTTGAAAGCCTTCTCAAGAAATGTGAGGTCTTGAGGTTTTTAATTGCTTGTTTTCTTTCAACTTCTTAAATAACTTCTCAGTTGTGGCAATTAGTAATTATTACATGATGTCATGGGATGGGGTCCTCAAGGATGGCTATGAGCTCCTAAGGCAATGCCATTTTGACCCAATGGGCACCCTCAGTTCTCACCCATCATATCTTCGATGGAAATATAAAAATAGGGAAGCTTCCTTTAAGTCCTCATGGAAATGGTTTGATCGACTTTCTGAACCCCATGGGTTCCTTGTACGTCCTGTTTCACAAATGGGTGTTTCAGGGGCACCCTAGCCTTTTGGGCTATATGTGTGGCTTCAACTGCCCCTTTAAGCCTCGCAGATGGTACTGGTATTGTCTTGCCTAGGTCTTGTTATAATTCTGCCCCTTGTCCTCACTGGGCTCCCTGCAGCCCCATCTCTGCGTCCCTCG
Organism: Crocodylus siamensis; assembly: GCF_052110815.1. Lineage (NCBI taxonomy): Eukaryota > Metazoa > Chordata > Crocodylia > Crocodylidae > Crocodylus > Crocodylus siamensis. Next base: position 111,431,259 of record NC_143399.1, read on the forward strand.
GCACTGGGCTCTCCACAGCCCCGTCTCTGCATCCATCAGCACTGGGCTCTGTGCACCGCAAAGTGCTGTGCATACTGGCTAACCCACTGACCCCATTTCTTCTCCAGGTACTCCAGGACTCTGGGGCTAATTTATTTCCCCCCCTCGTTGTAGGATCTGTCTCCGTCATTGTACTTTTTTCTTGCTGTTCAACCATCTTCTCACTCTTGACATCTCCTGGGCCAGCCTTTCTGGCTAGTTCTTTGTCTCCCTGGACCTTTAGAACTATGTGCCATGCAGTCTCTATCCATTTCTCCATCTCTATTAAGAACTCTTTCAACCCTTCAATCTCCTATAAATGCTTCTGGCATTCTGCATTAGCCCTGGATGCATGTTCTCCCAACTGTCTGCCCATAGCATCCATCCTGTCTTGTCACGGATGAGGGGTCCGTACAGCTCTCTCTCTGCCTACAGTGCCATCTTCCTTGCTGCATCCTCCTCCAATAGGGTCTTCAGGCACTGTATCTCCTCTCCTAGTCGGTTCTTGCCTGCCTCTATTCCCTGCAAATGGGTCCATAACTCGTCACCCTTCTTATTCTTGGCCTCTACCTCCTTTTCAAGGGAGTGTTTCTGGTTCTGCAGTGCTTCATAATTTGCCCTAGAACTTTGACTTTCTCCATCTCTTTCGATATCACCTTCCCTGTTTCCTCTGTCTGGACATGGCTCTTAACCAGCTCAGCTCGCAGCTCTTCCACATGATGTTTGGCTTGTCTGCATCTCAGTTGACAACCCGCTAACTCCTCCTGCAACTCTTCAGTCTGGTCTACCTGGCTGTGAACTTCTTTCTGGAGGACTCCTATAAGGCTCTTTGATATCTTGAGCTTCTGCAGAACATCCTTTTTTCCCCCGTTTGATTTATACCATGTTCAGAAGACTTGATCCTCCATTCAGCCATCTCCTTATGCATCTCTCGCAATTTTTACTCTCGTTGTTTGCTCTTCTCAACCTTGTTCAACAAAAGCTCTTCCAGCACTTGAGTCTTTTCCACCTCTGCTGTAAGCAGGCACTTGATTTCCTTCAACCTGCCTTCTTTTTTCTCAGGTTGCACCTGCAGCTCTAAAGCGGCCACCTTCACTTCGACTCCCTCCTTTTAGGATCTCACCATCTCCAATCCATGCTCTAGATGGGCGGCCCTTTCCTCCATCTCATCCACCCTCAACTGCCAGGTGAAGGCTTCTTGCCGTGTACCCTCCAGAGTCCCTATATTGGTCATGATTCTGCCTGGCCCTACTCTTTTCCTAGCCCAGGCCTAAAGTCTTCCCTTCTACGGTCTCTTAACAGCAGTCTATTATCTAACTTCAGCTCATCCTCCTGAGCCCTGGTCTCACTGCCTTTCACTTCACTGTATTTCTATACTGGCCCAAAGGTTCATTTCCCTAATTAGGAACACAGTGTTCCCAGTTGTCACAGGATGGGGTCCTCAAGGACAGCCGTGATCTCCTAAGGCCCTTCGACTGTGCCAATTTGGCCCAGTGGGCACCCTCAGTTCTCACCTGCCACATCTTTGATGGAAATATAAAAATAGGGAGGCTGCCTTTAAATCCTCTTGAACACAGTTTGATGGACTCTCTGAACCTACCCCTTGTAGGTTCTGTTTTACAAATGGGTGTTTCAGGGGCACCCTAGCTTTACGGGCTATATGCATGACTCCAACTGCCCCTTTACCATGCCCCAAGCCTCGCAGGTGGTACTGGTGTTGTCTGCCTAGGCCTCGTTATAATTCAGCCCCTTGTCCTTACTGGGCAGCCCTGTCTCTAAGCCCCTCAGCACTAGGGTCTGTGCACCCCAAATTCTGTGCCTTTCTGGCACCGGGGTCTGTGTACCCTAATGCTGCGCCCTTTTTGGTGATGGGGTCTGTGCACCAAAATGCTGCACCCTTTCTGGCACCTGGGTCTGTGCCACCAAATACTGTGCCCTCTCTGGCACCCGGGTCTATGCCCTCTCTGGCACTGGGGTCCCCACACTGCTATGGGCCCCCAATGAGGCCTTCTCCTTTCCCAAATAGCCTCACCCAAACCACCAGTCTTATAAAATAACAAACAAAACATAAGCCCTGCCCCTGGGCTACAACATATCACAAGCTGCCTGGCTATAAGTAGTCTGAGCCACACAGGGCATGCTCTGTTCATCGACAGTGCCAGCAGCTGTACCTGCAGTCAGGCCTCTCCCCTTTGCATCCTGTGGGAGAGCTCCTTCCCCCTTGGCTGCTGGCAGAGAACTGCCTCCCTGGCTTCATCCCTGGGGTTTATATATGAGCCAGGCCCTACCCCTTCTGGTCAGCTGACTGCTGGCAGGTGTAGGCCAGTTAGCTTGCCCTGGTAACCAGCAGCTGGGGCTCCCCACTGACTGCAATTACAGCCCTTAAAAGGAGCAGGACACCCTAGTGCCCTGCAACACATGAAGTAGGATATAAACTGAAATAAAGATGAATGGGTTTTGTTAAAAATCAACACTATTTATAGTGGCCCTTGGATTTAAATTTCAGTACTGGTTCAGCGGAGGACCTAAATTGAATGGTGAATCACCTCAACAAAGGACATGGACTAAATTTCCTTTATTGGCCTGGCCTGGCCAGAGCTGAGTTGGCCTTCAGAGTAAACCGTCTACTTAAGTTTATATTTGAGGAAGGATACTATAGTGTTTTGGTAGCCCTTGATACCAAAATCTTTTTGAATTTTCTGGTAGAATTTAATTTTAGATTAAGCAGTAAAGGCAGGGTGCATCCAATGAAGATTAGGCTCTATCCCTGCTCTATGCAGCTGTAATGGAAAAAAAAATCTTATTTCCTGCATTCTGCCTTTCAAAAGCAAGGTATGTATTATAGACCAGTGTGAGTTATATGTGTTTGTATGATAATCTAAACTAGAACAAATCATACTGATATGAAACTCCATGGTTAGCTTCTTAGCTAATACACTTTACATCCACGCTCTGCCTTAATCCAAATTGATGTTCACATGAAAACAAGTACCATGTATTGCACTCATTTAGCAGTGGCTAGAATCTACCTTGACAAGCATAAACCCTTGTTTCCAGCACTATTTAACATTGAACTATAGCTATAAAAAATATATAAACAGGCCTTGAAGAACAGACCTGAACCCAGGTTTCCTCACTAGGGGTGAATTCAAGATCTATTTTGCTATACTGTAAACTAACCTCTTTCAATGAAGAATTATTCCAACTATTTGAGTTGGTCTAATAAAAGATATCAGATTTGTCCAAAGAACCTTGTCTGCCTATGTCCTTAGACCAATATGGCTACAACCTATACCCCTGAAATGTGGAAGATATCAAATTTTGCCATTTGAAAATGAAATTACACAACATGAAAAGGAAAGAAGCCAAACTCAACAGTGACATATTTTCTAAGCCTATGCAAGAAATGCAACATAGTTCCCAGAGAACTAAGCATCTACAGTTCTCCAGCTACTACTCATAACTCTAAAGATGCTTTACAACTTTGCAGAGCTTCAGAGAAACTTAGAAATCATCTTCTTCACCTAACCTAGTCCAAAAGAGATCAATTCAGGAAGGAAATCACCACATGCTACAAAGACTTAAAAGAGAAAATTTAGGCATCTTCCAAAACACTATACAACATATACAAAGAGACTACCGAAGATTTTTTACAACATCCATCCAAAATAAAAAAGAAGAAAAATAAAACTTTCCCAACCACAAAACAACCATCAGAGAAACAACACCAACACCATACAACATTCCAACCTCAAACTCGATGAAACTGAAAGAAGCAACCAACTCTCAAATATCATCAACCTCTCCACATACACACCAAAGCTGGAAAATCTTTATTCTCGAAGGCCTGAATTTCTGTCCATAAAAATATCCTAATAAAATACTTCAATGTAGAAAACTAAAAAATTCTTCTGACGTGTCCACCTCAAGGAATATTTTTGAAACCAAAATGAATCCACTTCCATCAACAATTTATCCTTTGACAGCACCAAGGAAAAGATCAATCACACCAAAAACATCAGATTGGACACTTTCAAGTGGAAGACATTATAACCTTGACTGTTATATTCACTGCTTCAGGAAAAGAATGAACAGTGAAATATTCAAAAACACACAACACCATAACAACCTCTCCCTCTCAGAGAGAAGGACCATAGAATATCTAAGATCTAACCATCAAGCAGTAATTAAATCAGCAGATAAAGGAGTAACTATAGTTAGCCTGAACCATGGAGACTACATAAAAAGAAGCCAACAGTACTACAAAAAATAGAGGAAGATCCCCCCTTTTTACCTTAAAACTCAAAACTACCATCAAATACATTTCCATCAGAACTACAAGAAAAACTACAGACCTTGATCCCCTCACTACATAATCCAGGGAATTTTTACATACTCCCTAAAATCCAAAAACAAAGGAACCCTGGCAGACCTATCATATCCAACCATGGAACCCTAACTGAGGAAATATAAGCTTTCACCAAATCAATCTTAAAACGTCTAGTCACCAAAGAGCAAGTTTTTCCCAAAACACAAAAGACTCTCTACAAAAACTTAGAAACATAGACCACCTTCCCAGCAACACCCTCCTAGCCACCACCCTCCTAGTCACCTGCTTATATAGTAACATCCCACACCATGGTGGCATTCAAGCTTGCCTTACATATTTACAACAGCAAGATTACAACTCAGAGTACAGACCCAAAGATATTACTGACCTTATACATTTCCTCAAGCACAACTCCACTTTCAATAACCAACAGTTCTTCCAGATCATGGGCACAGCTGTGAGCACCAAAATGCCCCCATAGTATGCCAACCTTTTTATACGCCAGCAGGAAGAATTCCTCAAGGACTCCACCAT